>NC_046383.1:32009705-32116981 GCF_011125445.2 Fundulus heteroclitus | reverse complement strand
ACCCAAACGGTCAGGAACCTTGAGGTGATTTCAGATTCTGATTTGAGCTTCTCAAAACACTATATTAAAAACAGCTTTTTATCAGATTAGGAATATAGCCCCAAATAAGGACGATGATCCTATGTCTGATGCTCAAACCCTCATTCATGCCTTCATCTCCGTCATCTTATTTCTGCTATTCTCCATTTGCTGGCCTGCCTGGAAAATCCTTCAATGTCTCCATTAGTACAGAACACAGCAGCTAGAGTCCTCACCATGTCTAGCATGACACCTTCCTCTTTGCACTGGTCACCTGCGATGTTCAGAGTTTTTCTTAAAGATTTTATCATTAGTTTTCAATCAGTGAGGGTTTTGCCCCATCTTACATTTCTGAGCTATTTACCCTCCTCTTAGATCATCCGACCAGTCATTACTCTGTGCCCAGAGTAAGATTGAAGACAGAAGGTTTTTGAGCTTTTATGGTCAGTGCACCTCTTTTATGGAAATCCTTGCCACCTAATATTAGACAAGTCTCTTCAGTCCCCTTAAATCCATTTCAAAAACTATGTCCATGTTTTTTAATTACTTTCCAATTTTTTATGTATAACCTCTTGATTTTAGAATTAATGTATAGCACTTTGTGTTTTCAGAGTTGCTATACAAGTAATATGTATACTTATTATAATAACAAAAGCACAGCTGGGTAATAAATATAGTTTTTCCATTGCAGGACTTCAGAAGTTGTTAAAAATTGCACTGAAGAAAAACAAAATCCTGAAAAAAAAATCTGCATTGTCACAGGATCCATGGCAAGAGGAAAGGTATGAGAATCAACTGATTAGCTCACATCAGGAGTCATTATGGCAAACAAGCAACTTATAACAGATTTGAACAATTATTCATATCACTTAATTTTAGTCAACGAGGAACTTTGCTTAAAATGTGAATAATGAGAAAAATATCAACTCTGATCAGCTGCCTCGGCATTCTGTGATTTCACGCATGACATGTTTGTGTAAAATATTGTTTTTAGATACATTTTATACTTTTTCCTTTAGCATGATTAAACCATTTGCCAGCTTCAAACAGTCTTGTTCAGTTTCTCAAACATTAAAAAGGTACCTAGAGACATATTGTGACTTTGTTTTTGCTCTCTTTGTTAGTAAACAAAGTGTTTTTGTGTATATTTACCACAACAAGACCATGTAACTGGAAGTACGATATTGCACATGAGCGCAATGAGTAAACAAGAAGCAGCAATGGAGACGAGCAAGTCAGCATCGTTCAACGGAGACGTGAAAAGAAAGAGGTTATGTAACTCCTATCAGGATGAACCCTCGCCGTACATCGCTTTATTTGAAGATGAATATGTTTTGTGTTTTATTTTTATGGTCAATATACGTGACTGGGTCCCTTTAAGCTCTTAACTGCGGGATAAAACAACAAGTGGGATGCTAAAATAATTTTATGTCTTAAATCTATTGCACAGTAACCCAATGACCTGCTGTGTCGACAGTGTTAATAAATCCCAACCACAGTCATCTGTATAAAAGCTCACTTTATGAAGCACAGACTAAATATTCAGTAAATATGCTCTGTACATAGTATGCGCATTCTGTCAAAAAAATTTCAAATATACAAACAAACACTAAAAGACAGATGAAATGCTGACATCAAAGTGCCAAAGTTGTCCTTTTTTTTCTTTAAATAAAACAAAAACATCCACATTTTTTTCACATCCCTGTTTTACAGCACAGGCCTACCCTAGAACATGGGAATCAAAATTAGCACAACAGCCAAAGTGACTACACAGGGAAGTGTCCCTGTAAGAAAGCGGTTTTTATCCTAACCATACAGCTTTAAAACTGGTAGTTCCTCTTCAGAAAGGCGGCTCCTCTTCAGCATTTTAGCCTGAATGTCAGTCAGGTTCCAGGTTACCAGCTGTGACTCCAGGTTTCCAGCCCGGTCCCAGAAAGGGTCCCAGGCTCCATCAGTCACTGCGAGTTTGTCACCCAGAGCAGCAGAGGTGCGCTTTCCAGATCGCACAGTCAATATTTTCAACTGCGCCTTATCAGGGGCTGGGTGAGCGGATACTGAACTTACTGATCTACAGTTGTGTCATCAACAATTACATGAAAAAACCAATGTTTGTGTGGGTTAAAGGAGGGGGGGGGGGGTCAGGCTCAGTTAAGGTGTTCACAAACAGGGGGCCACCACATCTGGCTCCACACCACCTTACGTAAGATCTCCTTCCAGGAAATTCAGGCCTATTAGGTTGTTTTTTTTTCTCTTGGTTTTGGAAAAACAGGAGCTGACGGTCTGCTTTGCCTGTTCTTTGGCCAGCAGGCTAATAGAAAACTAAACGAGTCCCTTTTCCTAGAAAACAAGTCTCCCCTGCTTCACCCCAACAGGAAGAGTGTTTGATGGCTGCTTTCTGCCGTTGCTCTCCCTCCGTTCCTCTGCATACCAACGGCTTATTGACTTAAACCACACGGAGCCGGAGCAGTCCTGCTGCTCACTTTACAAATCAGCCAGGTTTCTGCTTCCTAAAATCAGTCTCGTGGGGGGCAAGGAGGGAGCGAGATTTAACAGGCCGGCTTTAGTCATGCTGACATTGTCTCAGGCCAGAAGAAGTTATGACAGGCTGCTGTAACAATACGATAAAATCACAGCATAGAGGGGTTAGATACTGTAAGGGGTTATAGTGCATGCTTAGTCACAAAGAGATAAAGGCTGCCTTTGTGCTGAAGAGGCTTTGGGGAGATCCAGGCCTGATTGTACCAGCAGAAGGCCAAACACATTCAATCAGCTTCTCATACAATAACAAGACCCTGCTATATTTGATTCTTTCGGCTTCAATATCCCAACTGGAACACTTGCACAAACGGTGACCAACCTAACCTGTATCCCTCACACCCAGCATCCTCTTCTGCTCTTCACATACTGTATACATTAGATACGCCGCCCAGATGTATGCGGTCACAGTGCCCTGAAAACGTGTTCATCATTCTCCAACTTATGGCAGCAAACTTCAATGGGTTTTATTGCAATTTCGTGTGCTAGACCAGGTTGCAGGTTAGCATCTCCCGAGGACTGGAGCTGTGGCCCCTTAGAGTGACGCAAAGTAGCACATAACTGCAAAGTGGAACATTTTAAATTTGCTTTAGAAATGTTAATCTAAGATCTCTAAAGCCCCTTTTACTTACTCTGATAACCCTAAATAAAAAACAGTGTGGTTATTGTCTTCAGAGGACACTGAACCAATAAAACAAAAGGGCAAAAAGAACCTGTTGATCTACATGCAAATTATAATGTGGCAGAAAACTAACTTCAAATCATTCCCCTCCAAAAAACAAACAGTGAAACACGGAGGTGGCAGCATCATGCTGAGGGATGCTTTTGTTCAGTGGGGACACGGAAACTAGTCCATTCACCTCTAACAGCACATAAACCCTTAACATATGGCCAAAGCTTTAATGAAAGGGTTTAGATCAGGCATTAGGGCCGTTCCAAATGTTCTAAACTGTAAATCTGCGGCAAGAATTCAAAATTGTTGTCCATGGGAGCTTGCTGAACGGTGTTACTGAGCTTCAGCTATTTTCCAAAGAAGAAAGGGAAAGAATTAGATTCCGGCGTATCGTTTACCTTCCACTTCCCAATTATGCAGGAGTTGGTGTTGGTTTAGCCAAAACGATCCCTGACGACACAGAATGCAGTTTGAAATCCGACAAAATGTAAAAAGTTGGGGAAGTAGGAACACTTTTCAGAGACACTGTAATGCATCCGTTGTGTCTGTTCAGCTGGGATATAAATGGAGCGGTAAGAGGATAACATGGACAATGGCTTGAAAGATCTTTCTTTCAATTCAGCACTTCTCTAAATCCTCTTATTTCCTGAAAACAAAACAAAAAAAAAACGAACTAAAACGAATACATGTCAGTATTTTTGCCAGTCTGAGCAGTCGTTTGATCGCTCTGAGCCAAGGTGCCCTTCAGTAAGGCACTAAACCTCCAGCCCCCTTGTGGAGCAGCTCACTAAAAACAGTTCTTCCCATTTTGCAGCCTCCAAAAGAGCAAAGCATGTAAAACAAAAACTTCCTGCAAAAAGGACAACAAAGCGTTGCGTAAACCTGTTCTGGGCTAAATTAAGGTTTTGAGAGTCAAATAAATAAATAAATATGATAAACAGGGATTTTATCCTTCTGAGTTCTCTGCAGGATAGATATGTTACATCTTCACACCCTACCTGTACTGTAGGTCCACCGCTGTACATGCCTGTCAGTGCATTGGCTGTGTAAGCATGCATTACAGGAGTTAAAACAGAACAATGCTACAGTGGTACCGTGTCTGTCTCCTTATACCCACTGAGTGACTTCAGGGCTGAAATACAAGGACAGAAACGGGCCAAAAAAGGCAAACCAGACGGTTCCTGCTTTCTTTCTGACCTGTTATTTAAACATTTTAAACAACTTAAACTTCTTCTCAGAGCTAACGACACTTCAACTAGACAAGCGCCTGACTCTGAGATGCTAAAATAATACTGACGGTGCTGCTTGAAACGGTGATCACAGCTAGGATCGTTCCAAATGTGCAATAATAGAAGCTGAGAGAACAGATGTTCCACAGCTTCCCTCAACTATTGCTCAACGACAGGATATTCATCAGGTTTGATAACATCTGGGAAGGAGCGGGACAGTTCACTGGGGATCGGAGGAGCCCAAAACACATCATACTAATTACTAAAGATTCTGGAGTGCTGAGGGGGTCAACGCCTTCCTTCCTTCCACATTTCTCAGCTCCTCTGTCCTGGGACCGTGCTCCCATCGCTCCGCCCGTTCTGGCCGCCCTGGGATTGGCTGATGGACGGCGAGGACTGCGTCTTTCGAAGGTGGCACTCTCGACCTGCCAAGCTCCCGTCCAAGATTAGGCCACCAATCACGTTGGCCTCGATCTTCTCCAGGTCGTCCGTCTCAGCGCGGATTTTAGCCTGCAGGAGGCTGATGTACGTCTCATATCGAGTCTTCTGCTCAAAGACAGGGGGAGGAGGTGGGTCCAGAAACAAACACAGGGAGGTCAGAACGTTTGAAAAAACATTCCCAAGGCATACGTTTTGAGTCTAAAACCATCAATTGTTAATTTAACCTTTATTTATAAAGGTTTCTCATTCAGATCAGAAATAACAATAGACCCGTTTTGATAAAACCATTGGAAGATTTCTCTATTTTTCTTAAAAAGTGTTCAACTTATCCCGTAGGAATCAATGTACATGGTTTGTGTTTTTAGTTTACAGTGCTCACCTCAAACTTTTTAACATTATGTCACATCATAACCAAAAACTTCAATGTTTTTCACTAGGATTTAACGTCTGTACCAACACAAAGTAGGGCACAGCTGTGAAGTGGAAGGAAAATGATAAATGGTTTTGTAAACCTTTTTCACTCAATAATCTGTAAAAGTGAACTCAGCTTTACTCTGACAACCCTAAACAATCTAAGCCATCTATCCAGTATATAGAGTCCACCTGTGTGTGATTTTGTTTCCGTATAATTCTCACTGTCCTGTGAATCCCTCAGAGGCTTGTTGGGGAACTTTAAAGAACAAACAGCATCATGAAGACAGGTCAGGGAGAAAGATGTGAGGTTTAAAGCAGCGTTAGGTTATAAAACAATGAGGCTGCTCAAGACCGATTCAATCCGATCATACAGACAAACTCCAAGACAAGTACATCAATTCTAAATTGATCCTGGTTATCAAACAATACAGTCCAGATTCATCTCATTAGTCAAGTTGGTGAAACATTTTCAATCTAAGGAAGCTCAGCTGAATGCGATGAGTGACCAAACCTAAAGCAATCGCTCCTCCTGGATGAACACGTGACGACAGCGGTCTTTAACTTTACTCACCTCATGCTGAACATGACCAGAATCTAACCTTTTGGTCTACATGCATAAGATTATTCGAGGGAGAAAACTAACATGCACATCAGAGGCAGCATCATGAACGATTTGGGGGGAGGCTCACCTTCCTGCAGGACAGCCAGCACTACAAGGGAGCGGGTTTAGATCAAAGCTCATCTGTACAGTTATTTTCTAAAGACAGACTTCAGCTTCTAGATGTGCAACGCTAGTAGAGACATTCCTCAAAATATTTGCAGCTATAATTAAAGCAAAAGGTATTTCTAAAACATCCCTAAACCAGAGGGGCACATTTTCTGTGACAGATTTTCTGTCTATTTTTGAAAGTTATATTTTCCTTCCACTTCACAATTATGCGCTACTTTTTGTTGACCTATTGCACAGAACCTAATGACGTTTATGGTTGTTGTAAAATGAGTAAATGTTCAATGAATACTTTTTTTAAAAAGGCACAGTAGATCAACCCAGGACCACGCTGTACATTCAGCAGCACTGATCAAATAATAGAAATCTTGGTTCCTACAGTTTGCTACAAGCGTATGAACAAACAGCGCAGACGGCCTGTACCTCGTACGTGAGGTAGTGCTCTTTAAGCCGGTACTCCTCCCAGTCACGGCTTTTTGGGTCGGCCGAGGGCTGGTTTTTTCTGTGTTCCTCCAGCTCTAAACCGGTCTGCTTTAGCTTGCTCTCATGACTCAGCAGCTGCTCCTCCTGCACCAATAAAAGGCCACGAGACTCAGAACACAGCCAATCCGATGCAAGCGAACACAAAGTTATGTTTCAGTAGAAAGGTGTTCACAATTAAATCACGTACACAATCGTGACTAGATAAAAAAAAAAAGAGCAGCAGTGGCAGCAGCATCAATCTTTTTTCTGGTAAACCATTTAGAAACGTAGCTCATCATCTGTGCTACTTTACATGCGGACCTGGTTGAGTCTGGTGGATGAGGACGGCAGGATGGGCCGACAGAACTTTTTCATGGAGCCGATCGCGGCGGGAAAAGCTGGAGCTGAGAAGAGCGCCGCCACCAGGTTTATCCGGAAGATCCAGGACATCATCTCCTCCTCACTCCTGCAGAGAGGAACATTCGCAGAGAAGAGAGAGGACGGAGAAGAAAAATCACTCTGCCAGTGTTTGATTATCAGGACATGACGTCACAGTTCGTAGACGCTTTCCCTCACACATAAAAATAAAAACAGCACAGCTGGTGGAAATGATTTACAATTCATTAAGATAAGCATGTTAGTCAGAGCAGATGTTCTGTTTATTTTTTATTTTTTAGGGGACGTACGGGGCCTGCAGCAGGAAGACTCTCCAGTCAGATGTTTTCAGCTTCAGCACGTTGGGTCTTTTGCTGTAGTCATTGGCAGGCGTGGCTAACGCGTGGTGAATCCGTACGGCATTCTTCAGGTCCACCTCAGAAATGTCACTGTCAGGTTTGTACTCGTCCTGTGTAAACATGATGAAAACAGTGGGATATTTAAGTTTAAACCCAAATTCTGTTAGATGATTAACTTTTTTTTTACAGCTAAAAACAAGACAAAGTGTATCCTGCACACCTCAGATTATTGTGATAAAGTGAAAAATCCAACAGTTATACTTGGCAGGTAAATTCATTCAAGGATAAAGCCTTGACCAACTGTGGTCAGTGCAGCCTTTTAACCAGCAGAGGGAGACAAACACACGCAATCCCGCCATTTTCTCTCCTGCTCCCCCTCAAAAACACACACACACACACACACACACACACACACACACACACACACACACACACACACACACACACACACACACACACACACACACACACACACCAGCTCGCAGCATCCAGCACGGTGGATGTGTTTCTATGGCAACGGAGCAGAGGATGAGATCTGGTACCTTCTGGAGATACAGGATCATTCCCTTTAGGACGGCGTAGAACTTTTTCCAACCCCGCCGACCCCTTGGAGCTATACAGAGAAAAACATTAAAGAAATCTTAAAATAAAATGTACTAAATAAAATAATAAATAAATGTAAATGTTAAGTCAGCTTCAGTTCATCACTGATGCTGTGCGCAGGCGCTCACTTCTTTTGCCGTCCATCTCGGCGTGACTCTTGCGGGTCAGCACGCCGTGTTTGTAGGTGACTGCGTTTAGCAGGATGGGAATGGCGATGAAAGGGTTACTGCCGTCCGTTACCCTGGCAACACGCTTGCTCCCGCCCTCACACTGCTCCTCCACTAATTCTGACAGACTCTTCCTGAGCTCCTCCTCCTCACTGCGCACACACAGACACCCATTGAGATAAACCCGAGCGGCATGCATTCAAGTGTACTCACCTCTGTAAAACTCACATGCCCCAAATACCTTTCTTTTTGACAAGCATAAAAGGTGTACTCACACTGCCCACTCAAGCTTTTCATTCTTGATCGAGTTATACAAAACCTGTGACAAAGATTTAAAAAAAAAAAAAAAGACAAATTAACATTCATTTCAGATAGTTATATTAGGAGAGTCACAGGACTGAAGCTCAAACACAAATATTGTTCTGGGGGAGGAGGAGAAATAAAATATTGAAAGAAAGGAACATTTCTTGGTACCTTTAATAAATCTTTTGGGAAGTCATTGCCATTGTTGAGCCCATCCAGATTACTGATAAACTGCTGACAAGACATCTTCTTCCCAATGTTCTGAAGAGAGGAGGAGGAATAGTAGCAAAGAGAAACAATGTTGAGAATTATTAGCTTGAACCAATAATATTCTCTCTCTTTCTTTCTTTCTTTCTTTCTTTCTTTCTTTCTTTCTTTCTTTCTTCTTTTTACTTCGGTAGAGATTTTCTTCAGCCTTACTGTGGTCCATATCAATGGAAAATGATTCACAGATTCAAAGACCCTGTATTTTTTGATATTTTTTTCCTCTCCAACAAGGTTGCAGTTTGAAAACTGCCCACTGGGTGGCAGTGTTATGCTGCTAGAGTTCAGCAGCGCTTCTGCCTTCAGAAGCTGTAACCTTCCTCAGAGGGAGTGTTAGCAAGATATCATTGAGCATCATTAGTGTAGGATAAAAGAGAGAGGTGTTTATATCAGCAATCAAGCTGTCTAAAGTACAGATCGAAAAAAATAAAACTCATTTCTACCCACTCAGGATACAACTATGCTGCTCTTTTTTTTAAATATTTGTTATCACATCTGAATTGATTTGTAATCAGTTAAAGTATTTAGTTAGCAAAACAATTGGTATTATTGTTTTATTAGTAGCATGCAATTCATTATGATAATCAATTAACATGAAATTAAAAAAAAAAAAAAAAAAAAAAAGGACTTTCAACCAAATTCAACCACATGTATAAATCCTTTTGGGCTTAACTGTTAGCAATGAAGCTTAAATATGAACCCTTCTGCAAAAACTAATAAAAAAATGTGCCTTTTATTGTTGAAGCATAATCTCTTACTGAAGATTTAAGAAACCTTTAATTAGAGTACATTTATTCAATGGGATAATAATAATAATAATAATAATAATAATAATAATAATAATAATAATAATAATAATAATAATAATGTCGCTTAGAAAATAACTAGTGCCAAATTATTTGCATCCCTAATGTCAAAACATCGTATAGATCCCTGTAACACAGCCCACAGACTGCAGTGAAGTTGAGCAAAGTCCACTTTGTGATTGTTTGGTTACTTTTTCCAGTCTCACTCCTGAGCAGCTGGTTGGCAGGTACAGACCATCTAATGGCTGTTATGGAAAATTTGTGACCCCAAAATGCCACTCTGTGCTGCAGTTCCCCAACAGCGCTTCTGACATTGCTTTTACCTCCTTTATAAAACCTGCTCACTGTGCATGGCGTTAACAAAAATATGAGACCCATTTCAGTCTTGTGGTCAGCGGCTAAAATAAATAGGCTTAGGTTATTGTCATGTGTTGGACTTTGCTCAGATTAGTTAAGTTTCTTGCATCTAGAGTTATCTTTAGTTTCTTATTGGTAGTTTCCTGTTTTAGTTTGGTGAGTCTGACCTTTTCCATTCTGTTCCTTTCATCCTGCTTCCCTGTCTCCTGTTAGTTTTGAATCTCTCTCATGCCTGATTCTGTGGTTTAGATACTGTTCTATCATTCAATCTATTTGATCCCACCCATCTCTGCTTTTTGATAGCCACCAACCCCCCCCCCCCCCCCCCCCCCCACTTCCATTTCCTCTAAAGGGACGCTTAGAGGTGTGTCTAATTATGGCACTAGTAATCTTGTTAAAAATGATTTCTTAACATGAAATGTTTTCCCCAGTTTCCTGAATAACGGTACTAAAATTAAATGCTGGATTTGTATTCATTTTTGATTGTGAAATTACACTCGTTTTAGTTTTATTGCTTTTTACACATCTTTACCTGGGATACCAATAAATGTGGCCTGTGCTGTACTATTTAGGTGACGAAAAGGAGGGCAACATGTCTACAGGGAGAGTGTTAGTTGGTAAGTATACTCACCACCTGCAGGGGCAGAGACCAGGGAACCGGATTTGGTTAGCAGGTCAAGAATTTGAAAAAGGGGGGAAAGGAATTGAAAAGAGAGGATATTAGTTAAAAGGAGGGCTATTCATTATAATGACCACTAGTGAGAGTGGAACTGAACTGAGCAGGGCCAACGAGAGGCAAACTGCACTAACACTGCTCCAATTTTCACACAGCACAAATGAGAGTACTGAAGTAGACGAGACATAAACAGGTCATAAAGTAGGCCGGGGAGGAGAGAGTGAAACGGCAAAAAGGATAGATGGGGAAAAAAATGAGGCAAGGGAAGAAAACGCATCAAAGACATGCCATGCTGACAGTGAATTATCTCTCAAGTTTGCATCCCATTTAGAAGATTTCAAAAGAAGGAATCAGCGAAACACGGAGGCAGGAAGACCACAGCACATACGTGTCCATGTAGATCAGTGTTGAGCAGCATTAAGGCGCAGGTTAATGTGTGGGCTCCATCTGCAAAAAGAGAACGCAGCGCAATGTCAGGGGATCAGCAGTCTGGAGCTGCTAAAATTAGCCAAGCTAGCTGCATTGTTCTGAGAAGGTGAAAGGCCTGTAGTGAAATATGGGCAGGTCTATAGGGAAGTCTGAACATTAGCAGATTGATCAGTAACAATTTGCTTAAACAGCTAATGATGGTATCACTTTGTGCTTTTCTTCCTCCCTTTATTAAAACTGGTTGCATCCCACTGATGGCGCTAACCTTCAGAGCTGGGTGTCTGTGGGTTGCAGTGACAGTAGCGTCTGGAGAAATGGACGAGGACCCGCTCTCTCTCCTGGGTTTCTCCCATCAATGGAAAGGCCTTTAAGAAGTTCCTGTAACGCATAACCGGTCCGATGAAATGCGGAGGAGAACTGATGCCAAACCTTTAAACCACGAGGACTATTCTACCTCCCTGCACTGACGTCAGTGTGAGGCAGCAGCATGCCTGACACGCTGTCAGTTGCACTGGATAATCGACGTTGACGCGTCAAGCTGATTAGCTCAAAGCTAATGCATTTTGAGGCGGGGAAATAAATGTGTGTGTGTGTGTGTGTCTACTATCTCACACACTTGTCATGCACTTGATTATGCTGAGTAAGCGTTACCTCAGGGCTCGATCCAGGGACAGGCCGGAGAAATCAAAGTAACTCAGATACTCGGAAGCCACCAGCTGACTGAACTCGTTGCTGCAGAGGCAGAAATGATCAGAAAGTCAACTTGACATCAAGAGGCCTGGAAGGAAGAAGCATCTTATAGAAAGATTTAGAACCCTTGAAATTTCCCACAATTTGTCACATTACGACCACAAGATTCAACGTATTTTATTAGGCTTTGCTAGACCAACACAGATTAGTGCAGAATCGTGGTGTGGAAGTGAAATGATGCATGGATTAAGGGTAGCACGCATTTGTATTCAGCCCCACCGAGTCATTATTTTGTTCAACCACAATTTGGCTGCAGATACAGCTGAAAATATTTTGGGGTGTGTCTCTACCATGTTTGCGCATGCTGGCAGAATTAATTTTCTCACCGATTCTTCTTTGCAAAACAAAATCAACCGCATTCAGGATGGAAATGTGTTTTGGTGCATAGATGGTGTGCAGGGTTGGTTTTTCACCTCAAACGTTTTTTGTGAGTTGACCAAAAAGTTCCCTTTTGGTCTCGCCCAACAACAGCACTTTCTTCTACATGTTTGCTGTGCCACATACACTATTTTGGCTTTCTTCTGGTCACTCTTCTATACATGGCAGATGTGTAGCACGTACAGTTAGTAGTTGTTCTGTCATCAGATTCTCCCACCTGAGCCGAGGGTTTCTGCAATTCCTCTACACTGCAAAAGCGGACCTAAAAATAAGTAAAATGTTCTTAAAATTTGTGTGTTTGTCCTAGATTTGAGCAGGTAAATAAGATTATCTGCCAATGGAATGAGTATTCTGACCCCTAAAATACGATGACGGAGATGGTTTGTTCCTATTTTAAATGCAAAAATCTTGTTCCATTGGCAGATAATCTTATTTACCTGCTCAAATCAAGGACAGATACAGCCATTTTAAGAAAATGTTACTTATTTTTAGTTCCGTTTTTCCAGTGTGGAGTCACCTTAGGACTCTTGGCTACTTCTCTGATTAATCCTCTCCCCCTTGTTCTGCCTTTCAGTGTAGGTGTTTCAGTCTAGATGGGAAGTTTGAGTCGTTTGCTGCTCCGGCTGTGTATTTGCTCACTTTTTGCCCAGGTGTCTGGCCACGTCACAGCGCTTGAAACCGTCGAGGTGATACAGGCGCTTGGCCAGCCTCTTGGCGGCCTCACAGTCAACTCTGCAGCCATTGGCCAACGTGTCGGTGCTGCCTCGCTCCAAGTGCTCCAGACTGCCCAAATCACACTCCTCTGAGTCAGACAGCACGTCTGTGAGGTTGGCATCGCTGGGAAAGAGAACAGACGCACATGTGGACACAAACAGAGGCAAGAGATCAAGTTTTTGAATGGATAAAACCATTTTGCTGTTTCAAAATATACAAAACTTAAGTTAAAGAAGCACTGGCTCGCATATAGAAAACAAGTCAACTTTATACTATTTATAACACAAAACTTTGCTTATTACAGTTACCAATATTTACTGTCACGATCTGCAAGCATGGTGGGAACATTAACATTGATTTGGACAATAAGAATTAAAACAGTGACAATTTTAAATGCTCCAATGTCTTTAAAACCCTTTTATCCCAGACAGAAGGTGTCTGTAATCTATAACATTGTGCAACAACCCAGTAAGTATAAAACAGGAGTTTCACAGCCAGCAGTTTAATCTGCAACAGAACACCAGCAGCACTCAGTTAAGGACATTTACAGCACTGGATGGAGGGGTGGGTTTAAAGGAGGAAAGAGTTAGTTTGCGCTTTCATGCTATATTACTATACAAGTGTGATTTTTAAAAGTCAGAGGTGGTAAAACTACAATTTTCTGACACGCCAAACATGGTGCAAGCTTAATATGAGCTGGTGATGTAGGCCAAAAAAAACATTCATCACTATTTTCATGGTAGCCTTATTTTGAAACAAACATCCAGTGTTTGCATGTCTGTTGGTAGAATAAACAACAGGACAAACAGCCACGCACACACTCACACCCTGAGGACGATATGGAGAGACCATCTAACCTAACAGCCTGTTCGTACTGAGGGAGGAAGCCGGAGTACCAGGAGAGAACCCACACATGCACGGAGAGAACATGCAAACTCTACGCAGACCTTTGCTGGGATTTGAACCTAAGACAGAATGGAGGCAGTTTCTGAGTGGTAAAGTGATGTTAGGAGCTCGTAGCTAACATCGCTAACATTCAAAGCAGTAACGCTAAACACTATCACACTAAACACAGGCGCGTGCTGACTGAGCTCTTTTTACACCTGAACGTGGGGCTATGATGGGGAAAGCATGCACCGTTTGAGCCAGCAGGAAAATTCAATTGCAATAGGAGCCGTTCAACCCTAAGAGGGCAGCACTAAGACAGTTTTAAGATAAAAAATGTAGAACTAAACAAGTTCACATGAAAATGTAAAGGAACATTGCACAGTGACATTGAGTTGGCACAATTAGGTCCAGTTCATCTTCCAAAAGGTTGATTTTGAGGGGAGGGATATGTTAATGTATTTTGGTGCTCAGCTCTTTGTTCTTTTATAAACTAATGGAGCTGTTTGGAAGTGTCTTCTAGACTTTACACAGTATAATAATGATGGTTAGAGCTCCTCAAACTCTAAAGAACAATAATAAACAGCATCATGGTCAGAACAATAAAAACAGAAACTGCTTCATCCTAGAAGATGTCATACTTAAAAACGCAGCTTTAAGCATAGCATCTCCAAAGGTCCAAGATTCAGCATTTTCAGGAGATACCAGTTTAATGTAAATGTCCTCTGTGCAATATAATACTGTCTGTGATTATTTCTTATGAACTTTTAACATTTTCATTACTAATCTGCACTTTAACAGGAATTGTACTTTATTTGCCATTTTATTACATCTGCTGCTGTTTTGTTTTTTTTCATGCTTTTTTATACATTTTCCTTGCTATTTGCCGGGACCCAAGTCCTCAGCTTTGTTCTGTGTGTTTTCCTCTGGGGGGGATCTTGATTGAGTGATGCATGTCATAAAGTGAGAGTCACCCTGGGTCCATTGATCCATCTACCTCCAGCAGCCTTTACATTGTATCCTTAGGTTGGAGAGAAATTCTGACACTTGACCTTTAATGTGATGTTAGCTGCACACCTATAAAGTCTGGCTGGATATTTCACAGTTATAAAAAAGGTATCCTGATAACAGAATAAGTCCACAGGCAGACACCTGCCAGGTTTCTGAACCAACTACTAAGAAGCCCTTTTTTTGAGTCTGCCACTACAGCAGGTGTCAGCAGGGGCAGACTTTCACATGGACACACACACACACGGACACACACACACACACGGACACACACACACACACACACACACACACACACACACACACACACACACACACAGAACCGTGCCTGTTCTTCCATAGACTTCCATTCATCTTCAAGCCTTTCTCTGGCCTAACCATAGCCCTGATTCTTTATGGATTTATACCTAATCCTAACTTACACCTACATTGACACTATAGTCCCAAACCGCACCCCTAGCACAGAATAAAAGAGAGGAACAACAAAAAGGTGCTCACTTTAGATCAAAGTCTTCACTTTACTGGTGAAATGAGCAAAAAGTGTTCTCACTCAGCTGCGAGTACAAGAACAAACACACACGTGGGTATGTGCCAAGAATCACAAGGTGAAAACAGCAGCAGCTCCATAGTTGCAGGTGGTAACAAAGAATACACTCATGCTGACTTCAGCAGCTCCCATTAAATTGTCCTCAAGAGTAACGCTCAATGTCAAAATGAACTATTAAGCCATTCATTCTGTGATCGCTGTCTTTCTCCAGACTATCCGTTCCAACCATGGGCATGACATGGGGGAGGAAAAGCAAAAGACTTTTGTTCAATCCTGCAGAAGCACCAAAGATGGAGAAAAGCCAGAAGAGCTGGCAAACCATAAATAACGGAATGAGCACAAAGTTTACGACAGCAGCGATATGACACTTCCAGAAGGCGGATAACCTTTTTAAAGTAATGACTTTGACAACATAATCATTCTAACAAAACGAGTTAGAATGCAGACAGCGAAGTGTGGATTCTAGAAACGTCTTCATTGCAGGTTATTTTCTGCTCCGCTGCCTTTTAAAGGCACCCATTAATTCTTAAGGCTGTTTTAACGCAGCTACAAACACGTTTGAAGGAGCTTGGAATATAAACCCTGAACAAAAAAAAAAAAAAGAAACAAAATGAAAAACTACCCCTTGGTTGTTTCAGACCTTCTGTCCAGTGTTAGGATAACCATTTCCCATCATAAACTAAGCCCCTCCCTGCAAACTAAAACACAGAGAGGCTAAAGAGCTCAGCTTAAATAACTGGTTTTATAGGTCTCACTCAATATAGTTGTTAGACTGTTGTCAAGTAAATAGAGAATCAATGCTTGGGTATTAATTAGTGCCCTGCTTGATTATTTATGACTTACCTAAATGATGTTGAGCTGAAGTCACTGCACTGCATTACACCCTTCACTTTGCAAAGTGGTTCACTGCTGAGTCGACCCCTAGATGGATTAGCCCTTTCATTGACATTTTAATAAGCTATGTTTGTGTTTGATTGCAAGTTTAAAAAATGCTCTTATTTAAATTACTTCTGCACCAAGCAACTTGATTTGTGTCCTAAGAGGTCTCCTTTTGATAGTCCATTATGTGTAGCAGTGTTTTATTCTCCTCAGAGTTAGTGTAAACGCTGCATTGGTTTTGCTTTCGCTTACAAATGTATGATAAATCACGAAGATTCATGTAGCCCTGCTAATCTCACTGGCATTTCCTCATTTCCTGTCGGAGCGTGCGTCGACGTGGCGTGGCCCTACCAGCATTCTCACCAGATGATTCAGATGTTGTTTTTTTAATCTGATCAGCTAAATCTCATTACTGTGATAAATCCAATACATTACAGGCCAGCTGATTAGATGGCTACCATGGAAGCAGCTGACGCCAAAGACCCCGTCCTAGCAGAACAATGGTGTACACATCCTAGACAGACATAAAGATACAGATGACTACCACTGATGGCAGAGAGGGTTTCACGGCTGCCTACAGTGCCTTGCAAAAGTTTACCCTTTCCACGTCGCGTCATGTTACAACCACAAACTTCTATGTATTTTACTGGGATTTTTGAGGGACTGGTCAACAGAAAGCAATGCATAATTGTGAGGCAGAAGGAAAATCATATATATGGTTTTCAAAATGTTCTACGGATAAAAAGCCAAAAGTTTTGGTTTCAGCCTCTGAAATCATTACTTTGTAGAACCAACTATTGCTACAATTAAAGCTGCAAAGTTGTTTTTTTTGGATTTTTTTTAGGGGGGGGGTTGCTATACTGTAAAACCTTTGCACATCTAGAGACTGAAATATATGGCTATTCGTCTTTGTAGAGAACTTCAAGCTCAGACGGATTGGCTGGGGGAACATCTGTGAAAATGAATTTGCAAGTGTCACAGATTCCAAATGGGATTTGTGGCGACTTTGTCTCCTAACACATGAACATGGTCTAAAAGTACTGCACTGCCTCTCAGTCTGTAGGTTTAGGGTCGTTGTCCTGCTGGAATGTGAACCTCTGCCACAGCTGAGTGTTTTGCAGGCTCCAACAGCGACCCCCCACCTATTGTGTGGTATTTAGCTTCTTCCATCGTCTCACCAAGTCTGACCAGTGTCCCTGTTGCTGTTGAAGAAAACTATCCTGACAGCATGATGCCATCCAGAGGGGATGGTGTGTTCAGGGTACTGTCCAGTGTTAGCTTTCTGCCACGCCTTGCTTCTTACATGTAGGCCACATAATTCATGTGCGGTGTGATTTGACCAGAACATCTTCTTCACCTGTTTACTGAGTCCCCTACATGGCTTGTGACAATTTAAATCCGACCTCTAATGGCCATCTTTTGAGAATGTCTTTTTGTGCCACTCTTCTGCTGAGGCCAGATTTATACAGCGCACAGTTAATATTTATCCCGTCAACAGAGCCGTGGATCTCTGCCACTCCTACAGAATTACAACGGTCCTCTGGGTTACCTCTCTGATTATTGCCCTTCTTGGCAGCCAGTCAGTTTAAGGCAGTCAAATCCTGGGAGGTTTGCAGTTGCGCCAATCTCTTTCCACTTTTGGTTGATGGACTGAAAGGTGCCCCGTCAAATATTTAATGCTTAGGATATTTTTTGACAACCTAAACCTGCTTTAAACTTTCTCCCTGACCCATTTGCTATGTTCCTTGTTCTTTACCACGCTAATTGTTCTCCAACGGTTCTCTAACAAACCTCTGAGGCTTTCACAGAGAAGCAGGATTTTAACAGAGATAACATTACACACAGGTAGACTCTGTTTTATAATTAGGGTGATCTCCTAAAGCAGTCAGGTCAGCTCCATTATGTTTTGGGTTATGAGAGTGAAGGGGGCCGAATACAAAAGAACACTACACCTCTCAGATTTTATTTGTAAAATATTCTGACACTCATTTTCCTTTCACTATATAAGTGATACTTTGTGTTTGTCTATCACATAAAATCCTAATAAATCTGATAAGGTTTGTGGTTGTAATGTGACCATAACATAAAGAGTTTAAGGGTATATAAACTCTTTTCAGGACACTTTGACTCTTAATAACCTTCATGAAGTGCCTTGGTTTTGATGCTCCTCCACTCTAGTGTCGCTTGTGACCATCTACTCTTCATCTGACCATTTATTTGTTAGGAATTAAAAAGCTATTTACTTTATCAGTAGATCTCCAGGGAACATAAACAGTGGCAGTGCGATGAGCTGTCGGATGTAAACTCCTCCACCTTATCCTGATGAAGAATCACTTGCATGAACGTGTTGAGATGACAGATAGTCAGTAGAAAACAGCCTTTCACAGAGAGCGTGAGCTCAGCCTTGGGGACAGGGTGGGGAGTTTCCAAGAGGAGTATAAAAAAAACTGGTCTTTGGAGTGGAGAAGGAGTCATCTGATTTTGTTTGGAGATGGGACTTAAATGTTTCCTGTAATGCTCCCAGTGGAGGGGTTGTGAACACGTGAAACAGGAAGAAGACGGACAAACCGATTCCCTTCAACTTACAGCATTCAGCGTAAAACCTGGGAAGACAGCTATTTATGCAATACTTGAAATACAAAACAAATAACACAAAAAGAAATCCATAAAGACACACAGACATCATAGATATAGTTTAAACACATTGGGACTTAACAAAAAAAAAAAAAAAAAAAAAAAAAAAACAACAGAGGCCACTGGTAAGCCATCCATGCAGTAGAAATTGCTCTCGCTTGTCTGACCATATTAATTCACAAGCTTCAGAGAGACCT
The DNA here is from genome assembly GCF_011125445.2 of Fundulus heteroclitus. Taxonomy (NCBI): domain Eukaryota; kingdom Metazoa; phylum Chordata; class Actinopteri; order Cyprinodontiformes; family Fundulidae; genus Fundulus; species Fundulus heteroclitus. Next base: position 32,098,151 of record NC_046383.1, on the reverse strand, counting down.
CATAAATCATTCAAAGCTCACATCAGTCATGGGGCTAAAATGATACTGGCCTTCCCCCATGCAAAGTTCTCTACCAATAGCAGAACAAGCACACAACTACACACAACACTGGAGGTTATAAGACAAAAAGCACTGGACATCTAGCTCAGCTTTTGAGCCAACACATTTACCAGAGGCTAAGTAGCACACAGAGAAACTATTAGTTTGTATAAAAGCCCAATTCTGTAGCCCGAGGCCAAGCGTTTTCTGTCACTGTGGCCGCCACGCAGTCTGCACGCGTGCGTGTGTCAGAGTCATGTCAGAGAATCAGAGAGCATGAAGAGGCATGCCAGTGACTCACATGCTAATCTTCTGCTGAGCAACGCCTGTACTCACACCTAGAAAGGTATGTCTGCAGGCAAGGTGGAAGTGGGTGTGGAGGAGGAGGCTGAGGGTCGCCATGCCAATTTACAGGGGGGGGGGGTACTTTGTTTATTTGTGAAAAATTATTTAACAAATACATTTTTCAGCATTGTAGAAGTAGACAATTGCACGCCTGTTGTTGCATGCATGTTGAACACACCGCTGCAATACTGGACTTTTGCACTCAAAACAAGCAATAAAGACACAAAAACTGACCGACAATAACCTGCAACTTTTTCCATTGTTCATGCAAACAGGTTTTTCAATTTCTTTTAAAACTTGCTCTAAAAAAAAGGTTTGGTGGTCTAGTAAATGTGGTGAATTGGTAAGAATGTCTAACGTTCAAACACAAGTTATATAATATTCACGACCAGCCTTTCCATTATTAATTATTATTATTATTATTATTATTATTATTATTTCGTGAAACATTTTTGACCTGAGGCTCCAAATACATGTGAGCAGCAGTTATCTTTACAAGACTGATCAAATATTGACCAAACAAATGTCTCTTTACATTCTGTTTATTGACATGTTTAATGAAGATTTCGCCTGCAGTTCGTCAGGACTTACTTTAGCTAATCTTGGGTGATTTATGCAACAATCAAACGTTTAAACAACATTTCCTGGTCTTGCAGCATCATAGTTTAAACCCTGATGGAGACAAACTTCAGCCAGCGGTTCTGTTTCAGGCTTTTTGCTCGTTCGTTACGTTTAAACAAACATTTTAAGCGCTAAAAAGTTCATCTGTGGTCCCGGTAAGATTTTACCAGACGCACCGACTCGTTATTTCCATGTTGGCACCACATCCTAATGTTAACGTTTCCGCCCAGTTCAATGGCTAAGCAGAGACGGGTGGAGGTAAGTTAAAACTCACAGGAGTTGCAGCAAGAAGTGGAAATGAGCCTCATGTTCGTCCTTCCACATCTCGGCTCCTGGAAACGAGCGGCTGAAGGCGCGCTGCGGACCGAGCCCTCATCATCCAGCGGCCGCGGTTAAAACGCCCATCGCGCCGGTTTGCGCCTCAGCGCCGAGCCGAAAAACGATTTCCTGAGCGGCACCGGGACCAGAGGACAAACACCGCCAGCTGCTGAAGAACCAGAAGTGTTGGTCCTGGATAGTTTGAGCACGCAGGGCTTTTTCCTTGAAGTTTCTTGGTTGCTCCGGACTCCTCACAAAGGAGAGGATGTTGGAGGCGGAGCGAGCGGCTGGACGGGCTTTTCCTGACGGACTGCGCTGTTCCTAGTGGCGGCTTTACAATGGCTCTGTGTGTCCGGGCCAGCACAACTTCCTCTGCACTAAAATAAAAAGGCTGGGGGCCAACAGAGCGGCTCTGTGTGCGCAGGGTATCCTGTATCCTGACTCCTGGACATAGCTAACATGTTTGGAATCACATAAATCAGAAAAGCCTGGCCTGCATTTGCATTCATCCCTTCTTTTTTTTTACCTAAAGACAAATCAAAAAATGCCTTTAGAAATCCCACAACAATCAGTAACATATAAAGCTTGGTAACATCAAGAAAAGCATGCAATCTAGTCTAGACGATTGCTGATTGTGACACCTGAAATATTAGATTCTACCAAGTATTGCATCCAAGCAGTCTTTAGCAATCGTGATATTACACACACTAATACTGGGACTATGACTGTGATTTAAATGTTGTGCAGCTCGAGTAAATAAAGTCCACCAATGTGTTATTTAACCTCAGCAATAATGCAGCCGTTCTGCCTCAGAGGTTTAGAGAGAACATTAAGCCGGGCATTCACTCCTATGTTTTCGTCTGAGAAGAAGAACAATTCCCTCGTTTGCACATATGCAGTGCGTGAGGTCGGGGGAAATCGTAGACGCTGGTAGCTCTGCTTCAACAGCAGGATTCGCTCACGATCACCTCACGAGGGCCGACTGAATTTCAAATATGTTTGATTTTTGATTGTCTTCATGCAGGGCAGCTGCATCCTCTAAGCAAACCACACCAGAAGATCACTGACGAGATGCTGGCACGTCACTTGGTGACAAACAGTACAGGTTAGATGTTTGTCCATCCATCCATCCTCTAACCTGTGCTGGTCCCTTTCTCCAGCGATCATTGGGCGAGAGGCGGGGTATACCTTGGACAGGTCTCAGATGTTTGTTAAGTTAATTTTCATTAACTTGGTAGAAAAAAAGCAGAAGAAATTTTTATCATTGCAATTGCACATTCCAAATTTGTCTTCTGCATTTAGCACATGCCTTAGGGAGCAGTGGGCTGCTTTCTAAGTTTCTTGCTCAGGGACCCATAGTGGCAGCCTGTGATGTTTGAACTGGGTTCTTGCAGCCCTGTCAGAACGCACTGCTCTGACCACTAGATCACCGCTGGCAATCACTTACAAGTGATTGCATTTACTCCAATCAGTCCTAACAATGACACAGACTCAAAAAAGAAATGAAGCAGTGGCGTGGTGATGGTGCAGGGGTAGTGCGTGTGATCAATGTACGGAGACCTCAGTCCTCAATGCGGCCGTCCCGGGTTTGACTCCCAATCCATGGACTTTTGCTGCAAGTTATCCTGCATGTCTCAACCCAGTTTCCTGTCTATCCACTTTCAAACAAATGCTACTAGTGACACAAACAGAAAAGGATTCAGCAGAACATTTGTGAAAATAAGATGTTTTGCCAGTCTCTAAATTTTTGGCTACGACTATGAGGTCCATGACCATATGGAGACTTTTGCTGCTGAGCACTGGTCACAAGTCTGTCTGCCATGACTCATGATATCTTTGTCTCACACGAAAACACACACACACACACACAACAGACTTTTCATACCGCAGAATTTATAGACCTGCTCGACAACTGCTTTTTGGGAAAACCTCATGCAAAACCGGAAGAAGTTATGTAAATCATATACAACCTATTAAAGTCACCCTCACCTTGGGATTCTAAATAAATACGCCAGACAACACTGCCAGAATGCAAAGCTTGACTTAATCAGAAACTGAGCGTTTGGGCTTTTGGCCTCATCTAGCTATATAACACTATATAAACTCATATCTGCATGTTTTCAGTGAAAACAAAGATATCTCAGATTGAACTGGCCCTGATGAAAAACTTCTAATAGAATTAATTTCGTCTCTGTAGCTATGTTTAAAAGATTTCATGATTGGATTAAAATGTATTCAGATTAAATAATCAGATTGCACCGTTTATATGGGCACACAATCAATTAATCCGATCCTAATGTGCGTGTATATGCACCTGGTTTAATTCAGAATACCACTACTCTGAAATGCGCGGTTATCAAATTCCCCTGTAAAAAAAAACAAAAAAAAAAAAAACAGAGTAGAATTAGTATTTCCATCAAAGCAGTATTATATGAGTTTAGCACCCAGATTGGACTTGAATAAGGCTCTAATTACGGTTGAAATGTTACTGAGTAAGCAACAATTTTGAGCTCTTTTATATTTTCGAACTGAAAGGTTGTATCGGGAGCCCCAGACAGTTTTGCTTCCCGATGTATTTCTACCACTCGCCAACGCAGAACTACATTACATTTAGGTTGCACATGCGCACTGGGGTCACTTTGCCACATTCGGAATCATTTGAGCCTGATAAGCATTTATATGCAAATTGATTAAATTAGCTATCGGCATAAACCACCCCTCACATTCAGAATATAATTTAATTCTGATTGAGCTTAATCCGATCACAATATTTGGATTGGCTTCTTTACATGATGCATTTTTATTTTGATCGGCCCTTTATTCCGATCACATTTGTCCATGTAAACATAGCTATTGACTGTTAAATGTGCTGTAAACCTTTTTCTATAATCCCCATTGAAACACCAATGGGAGTAATAAAGTTGATATCTATTACTTAAAATCAAAATATGCTGCACTTCTTCTCGAGGGAGCAAACTTGTTCTGCAGCAGTGACTGCAAATACCTGATGTTCCTAAAGGAGTAATCTAGAATAGGATATATCAAATAGGTGACTATTTTGCTATGGGGCAGGGTGCATTATCCTGCTAAAAGAAGGCACATCTGGTCACCAACAACGCTTACATAGGTGGGGTGTGTCAAAGTAACACAAATATGGAGGCCAGGAACAAGGCTTTCCCTACTGAACATTGCCTAAAACATTACATGGTCTCCACTGACTTGTATTCTACCCATAGTCTATCTTGCTGCAACGTGTTCCCCAAGTAAGCAATCCACATCTTCCATTGCTTTGTGATCCAGTTCTGATGCATGTGTGCCTAATGTTGGTGCTTTCAGAAGTGAGAAGGGGTGAGCAGAGGCTACTTATTTCTCAGTGGCTATACAGCCCCATCCACAGTAAACTGTGAAGCACTGTACATGCTGACACCTTTCTGTCAGAACCAGCGATCTGAGCAACAGTAGCTTGCCTGGAGGACTGGACCACACGGTTCAGCCCTCCCATGACCCTCCCAGTGCTTCACCACTACTATGGAGAGCCTCTGACAAAGTCATCTAATCATCAGGGTTTACTATAATGACAGCCCATCCTTTGCTGGGCATGACAGCTAGAGATAGGCACCAGCACCCCCCATGACCCCACAAGGGATAGATGTGTTAGAAAATGGATGGATTCCAAAGACACAGACTACATGCCTATGTATGTGCTAATTGTATATACCACCTTGGACATTAAAGTGACTGGAACACGTGAAGTCAACAGTTTGGATAGGTGAGTGAATACCTCTGGCAATATGCTGTGTACCCAGCAACAGGTGCCATGAGGAAAAAATTATCAGTGCCTGCTTTACTTGACATTGGTCTTAATGTTATGCCTGATTGGTGTACAAAGGGGTATGAATACCTCAAAGATGGATCTCTGAGGACTTTTGCTGTTATTTAATGGTTTCTGTAGCAATTTAAACTACTTTCAATGTGCATGGAGAATGGCAGACCAAAGATGTTGGAGCCCTTATGTGTTTAGGAATTTTACAGATTACAAAAGGATCCCCACCCCCACCCCCAATTTAAGATAAAGGTCTATTTTTTCTTTTAAATATGAAAAGCACAACTACATCCCAGCCTGGTTTCAAAGGTGAAGTAGACAAATGCAGCAGTTAACTGAACCAAAAGTTAAGTATTACAGCCCAGAATCTGGTAAACTAGCCCATGTCAGAAGTCATGTAGCATCTAAAACAATAAAAGATGAGATACTTCCTAAAAGCTCCTGCACTACTTTGCAACCATTTCTGACATGTATTGAAAAAATGGACAGTAGCTGCTTCTGTTTGTATACATTACCGTGTGTACATCCAGTATGTTTGCAACCCTCAAATCTTAACACACCAAGTGTAACTTGGGCTCTGGGATTTCAACTCTGAGGTAGTCTTCTGCTAGTTTATCTCCTGATTGTACAAAACTCTGTCAATAAAAGGACCTTGATCAAAATTGGTCAAGTATTTAAGGATCATTTCATTAGACATTTTAACATCAACATTTCTATATTCAAACATCCACTCTGAATCACAGGATTATCTTCTGTATCAAATGATCAGTGGTCAGCTTTTACTGATAACTGTTATGAAAACCTAAAACCAAAACTGCAAGCAAAAACTAGATAAATGTTAAAAGTCCAAATTAAAGCCCCTTTAAAAAGAAGGAAAAAAAAAAAGCTCCACGGTTTTACCTGCAAACCTGTTTTCTCATCATAGTGTCGATTTATTTCCTGTCTCGCTCTTGCAGTCTCCTTTTCCAGACACAGAAACACAACAACACCACTTAGCTGCAAACAATGAACAATGGTGACCTCTTTTGGCTGAGTGAGACCAATTATGCTCAGGTGTGAGATTGTGGCTGGGGAAACGCTGCACAGCAGCCTCGTCTGAAACACAGAAATTAACCTCTGTGGAAGAAAAACAAAAAAAAAACGGCCACACTTCAACAGAGGGTGTCAGAGAGCAGCGTCCCAGTCTGCGGTAGGAAGAACCTCAGTCAGCCGAAACAGTCACTGCTACAGTAAGAATGTGGGATGTGTCATTAAACACGGAGTGGAGCTATAAATAGACAGGGATAAATCTGCCAGCATTGAAATGATTCAGTTACTGTGTGTTGCGGAAAGCGGTTGGAAGAAAATTCTGTGTTTTGCAAAAGTGTGTCCTCATCTTTTTGTGTCTCTATCAGTGTGTGCGTGTGTGTGTGTGTGTGTGTTTGTGTCCATATTGCTGCCTGTGTGAGAGCCAGGAAAAAGATAATCTGCAGGATGTTTCTGCAGAGCTATAGGACCACGCTGAGGTTTTTATTTCCTAAATGATGCAATGAAAGATTTGTGCATCTGAGAGAGACAGAAATAGAGACATATGCGGACATCTCATATCGGTGTCATTGAGAAAGCTTCAGGATGTGTGCGACATAAGCACAGCCCTCGTTTATGCGAGCGCTGCTCCTGGCCTGTGAGTCTTTTATGTCTATGTGCGTTTTTCACTCGACGTACATGAAAGAGATTAGTCAACGCGCCAGAGCTGCTTCTCTGATACGGAAACAACTGTGCCCGGCTTTTATCTGCTTTGCTTGAGCTCTGATCTTTTAGGCCTAGCGAGGTAGTGTGAGGAACACGTGCAGCAGTACAACGCATGCACGCAAATAACAGACCAGACACAAAGATGAGATATTATATGCAGAGATGTACAAATAGATACTAATTTGCTCCGGCACTAACATCACAACAGTTTGTGCTCTAATGCGATCGTTTGCACTGCAGTTTGTCTTTGTGCGTAAATCGCTGACTGCATGCACACTGCAAGTTTGATCCGCCATCATTAGTAGGCTGCTGGCCAGACAAATGCAGAGAATGCATTTTTATGATCATCACTGACTAATCAACAACATGATTGATTGCATGAATCGATCAATATAATACTAAAAAAACACTGCGATATAAAAGGCTAGTGTTGTTATATCTTACTGCTGTACATCTTCCACTACTTGTCAATTTTTTCTACGACCCAGCCACCTGATCCATATTTTTCTATGCTGCGTCAGAACAATTGCAAACAGCAGAAAGAGCGCATGCATGGAAAGCTTTCTTTTCAGCTCTCAAGCTGCCATATATGCTTTGTTGATTATCTAGCTGCAGGAAAAATTTTTTACTAAGTGCGAATACACACTAAGAACTGTAGGATTTTGAACCTTTTTTGTTAGTCCCACAAATGCGGTCTATGCAAGAGTGGCAAGAAGTAGGCAACTGTCAACAGAAAGCCGTGAAAATCGTGTTCGCAGTTTGCCTCAAACTCTGTGGGCAAACCGAAAAACAAAGTCGCCATACGAGACCAAACTTGTAACTTTTGGTCTTAGTGTTAGTGCACTGTTCCTGCTGGTGATTATGTGGGTCCTTAGCCACTGGAGAGGTGTGAGAGGATGATAAATCACTCAATAGGCTTCTGAAAAAATATGTCCCCCTCACTTCTGAGAGGATGGTTACGCCCTTGCAGCTTTCCACTCGACATCAACTCTTATAATAGATCCAGGACTAAAGTGTAATGGTTGAGATGAAAGTCTATAACCACCTGCTAGAATTGCCCCATTAAAAGTCCAGAGCTAAATCTAATCAAAGATGTGTGGCAAGACTCAAAAATGTAAAATGTAAATCTGACTGAGTTTAAGAGATTTTGCAAAGAACAACGGGGGGAAAAAAATGTCAGTTTCAGGACGTAAAAAAAAAAACTGGTTGATACACGTCGCAAAAGACTTGCAGCCCCAGTGGGGATAAATACAAAAATAATGCACACTTTTTAAGATTTTTTATTTGTAAATAATTAACCTTTGTTTTTCACATTTTACAATCATGTGCCACTTTGTGTGATGATCTATTACAACACAATGCATTGAGGTGTGTGGCTCCACATGATAAAATGTAAAAAATAAAAACAGAAAAAGCTCTAGGGTATGAATATCTTTGCAGGACTCTCTATCTGTTGGTGCACAGCTGCTCTGTCCTGCAGTGAAAAAGACTAGTTGCCCATCACGCTCCGGGAGCCAAAATGTGTAACCATGGCTAGCCACTGGAGAGAATGGAGGCGAGGAATGAAAGATAAGAAGCAGCAGAGGAGCAACACTATGGGGGAAATGGAAAACAGTGGGATGCAGTGAATAGCGGAGGATGGGGGATGTGGGTGATTTCAGATGAGATAAAGTGGCGTGAGACGGATCAAGAGGAGAAATGGATGGAAGGTGTGACACAGCCAACAATGACTGGGTGACAGGAAGCAAAAGATTATAATAGTGCACATCATGCATTTAAAAAAAATGCAAATTTAAAACAAACACTGATATCCTATCTTACATAAAAACAGTTTGGGTGGGGAATTATGACTGAAAACGGGTTAAATGTGCATTTATGAATGTATGGTGAATGTTTTTAAGGAAAACAACAAAACCTACTTTTAGCCGTTTAGAACTAGCATTATCCTTAAAAGTGAGAAACATTTTTAATAAGAGATGCCTCCTATAGTTAATGATATAAGACCTGACTTGCACAGAAAAATATGAATGCCCTCCATTTAATCCTATAAAGGACCAAAGCAGAGCTGAGATCAATGGCAGGGTGAAAATGGATTCTGAGTGTGTTTAAAACTTTCCCCTTCAAGACTGCCAAACAGATGTATCCACTCCAGATCTGAGTGCACAAATGTCTGGCAAGCCGGCTAGCACAGAGCAATAACCGCTCACTTATGCTCATGCACAATCGCATTCACTCCAAGACCCTGCTAGGCAGAGGGAAGCTGAAGACGATAATGTCATGGCACAAACAATAGCTCATTGAGGCTGGCGCTGGTGGTCAGGAAGCCAGGCCGTCCTTAAGGAACAACATCTGCAGACTGGATTGACACAGAGAAGAGAGCTCGGAGCAGAGCTGACATCCAAAACCCTGCCTGAGCTGTGAAGCAATGCAGAAAAACAAGCCTCCGAGGCTGTGTAAATGCCAGGCAGGAAGACCTATGGCAATGGCTGTAGCGAGCTAGCAAGGTTTTCCCCATATGGTTCTTGTTACCGCCTCCCTCCCCCCCCAGTGGCTCTGCGCCATCTTCCTCAACCCTTTTAGGGCTATTAAGGTAATTATATGTAAGGAAGCAATGTAAGCTGCTGCTGTACTCCCACAGGCCCATGGGGACTTTGCAAATGATGCTCAAAGTGGATGAGTTTACAATAACGGGAGAAAATCATTAAACTAGTTCAAAAGATTGTTTTCTCTGTAATAATCCTGAAACATGTAGGAGCATTGTGGTTTAGGGATTTTCCGTTCATGTCATTACATCTCTGGCCACTATTTTTCTCTTTCTATGATTTTTGTGTTTCAGTGGGTCTAACTTGGCTCGGTTTTAGGTATCGCTTGTCTTTGCTCCTCCTTCATGCTTGTCTCTTACATCCAAGCTTATCTTTATTTAATCGGCCATCTAACATGACGTGATTCTGTCATGTTCTCTCTCTGTATATCTCCTCCTTGGTATCTTAGATGCTGCTTGTCGCGTACTCTTGTTGTCATCGCCTTACCTCCAGCATGGATGCCCCCCCTGCATGCTAATGGTTTCCATGTCTGTTCAGCAGCTTCTTAGATTGTGTTGTGGACTCCCCGCCAGTTCAGTGCCTTTCTGTTTCTAAAAGTAAAGTTAGATTTTTGACTTTGCTCTACGCCCAAAACTATTTCCCCTATGGGTCTCCATCCACTACTTACATAACAACATAAAATCATTTGTAGCCAATTTTTTGCAACTGTTCTTGATGAAAAGTTGTTGAGAGGGCCAAAAGATGAGCTGGCCCTGTCTGAATTTGCCAAACATTCAGTAACCACCAACAAATGCAGTAACCCTCCTTTAACACTCTTAGAGCAACTATTTCAGTTGGAACTTTATCATTGATTAAAGGCCTTTTACAACAATTATATCACTATATAACTCTTACATACAGACACAGATCCGTGTAGTCTTATCCCATGGATATGCAAAAAGACCACATTATAAAGAGATTAAGGTAAGTAAGGTAAAGAGACCTTTTTTCTTCCTCACTGAATAAATTTATCTCCAAGAGCAGTTTGAATAGAAATGAGACTGGTCAGAGATTATGTGTAAAAAAAAAAGAAAAAAAAAATAGTTTGATGCTTATTTAAAAAGAGCACCTTCACCTTTAGCCCACACTTTTTCTCTCTAAGTACTCACTGCAGGGTTTCATTTTACTAATGCCACCTGCTGGTTGAGTCAAGGTTACAAGTTAATTACACATTTAGTCCGCTGCACAGACTAAAGATGATGGAAAGGAAACTAATCATGTTAACTTATCAGAAGGGATTAACAATCCTCTTTTATGACGTACAGATTGTTCTGTCAAAAAAATAAAAAATAGGAACAACACCTTTACCGAAACTAGGTCAAGACACAAAATAGAGAATACAACCCTGTAGTTAAAACATCATGTGTTCAAATCTCAGTTGGAGGATTTCTGCATGTTTTCTACATGGTGTCTTTCTCCGTGTGCTCAGTCTTCCTATAGACATGCAGGTAAGGTTAGAGTTTGAGATGCAAAACTGTGTGCGTGGGAAAATAAGTAAGTAAAAGGCCCCTGATCCACTGGCTTCTGGGACATGATCAGGCTCCCAAAACCCTGAGCACAGTCAGAAAAAAGCACTGATGAAATAGGTCTTGGTTATGTAAGACCAAAAAGGCTGGAAGTCCACACCAAGTCAGTGCTTTTGTGACACATCCATGATAGTCATCTCTTGTGGTTGGATCAAAGTTGCTGCACAGCTAATGTAGCTTCACACAGGCTATAGAGGTGTTCACTGAAGTGAACGGGCCCATGTGTGAATGAATAACGTGCTCCTGGTTTGCTCTGTGACAGTAACAAAGGGCAAACAGCAGTGGCCAGATGATGATTTCTGTTATGACGTGTGGTGTGAAAAAGACTAGTGACATACCACTTCCTTTGTATTACAGACATTTTCTCTGTTAGCTATGCACATCCCTGTGTAACACACACAGCCTACTGGCCATTTAAACACAACTCAACCAAACACTGAGCAGCTCCCTCCTACAACACAATCCATGGACTAAGTATTGTATCAAGAAGTCTGTTGGTGAACATACATTGATGATTTTTGTTTGATTGGCACTAACCAGTACCCAGTCATTTAGAAGGTCATACAGTTTGTCGTTCACTAATCAGTGAACACACCATATCTAACAGGCTGTGGGAAGAAGACTAAAAGTTAGCTAAGTTCAGTATCAGTGGGGTTTTTGAAAGTCTGGGGAAGCACAGAGATGCAGGAGGCTATTTAAAAAGAAACTATTTTCTATATTTCAACACGTTCATTTGGGCTGTGAGAAAGCGAGAAAGAGCAAGACTTTCAGCAGATAACAGGAAGGCTGAACACATTCAAGCAATGTTGATTTGTTTTAGCTTTTCAAGCTTTTAACCTCTCTCTGTCTATCATGGAACATGGTGGGTTTGAAATCTTGGCAGATTTTTGTAAATTTCAGTTCATGTAAAATTTACTATCCATGGAAAATATACAAAGTGACTGCTGTTTTAATAATGCTAGCCACGCTAACTGGGCAAATAACTACTATAAGATGCTGAAGAACATTTAAAATGATACCTCCATAATCCTTTTGTCTTTGGCTTGAAACAGAAAAACTCTGCGTTATAGTGACACCTCTGACATGTGCAGTTTGGCATAACCTCTATTCCTATTATATCTAATTATTAACCACTCATGACAGGAAAACTGGAAAAACATCTTCATACATCTTCTTGTAGTTATTTAAGATAAATTAGAATCAGGTCAGAAAGAAAAAATAGAAATTTGTCACAGCATTCTTATGCAGCACTACTGAATGTGACCAATCTTAAAAAAAATGTTAAGCATAGAGACAAATATAGACTAAATTTATTGCAACACATTGCATTATATGTAAAGTGTGTTTTTCCTTCATTAAATCAAGTAAACAAGTCTTGATTATAGATGGGTAACTTTGGCATTGCAACTTTACATCATCAAAAACTGTAAGATGTTTGACTAACACAACCTTTAAATCTGCCTCATCCTTACCTGACCGAGCTGATCATGGCTCTGCTGCCCTCAACGGCTCCCTGGGAGTCTGAGTGGTATCCATTGGGAATAGCCCAGCGTCCAGGCTGGCTCAGCACAAACTCCGACCTGCTCCCTGGTATGGTTGTCCGTAACGGACTTCCCCCTACAGCACCATCTGATCCACCTGGACACATCGAGCTCTTCCCAGTTTTATCATCACTATCAAGGGCATCTGGTGCCGCCTCAGCCCCTTCTTGTTCCTGAACTGTTGCCAGCTCCAGCTCTAGAGGTTCAGGCCCCAGTAACAGCGACCTCTGTTGGATGAGTGGAGTCAGTGGTGCCTCAAAGCTGACGCAGCTGTCAGTCTCGTCCGTGAGTGACAGCACGTCCAAAGAGTCGAGGCTGCTGTAGCACGTGCCGCCCCTTAACAGGGCAGACTCCACAATGCGCTCGAATGTGGAGCTGAAACCATCTTTATTATCCACCACCTTGTTTTTCTCCTTCTCTTCTTCCTCCGACTCTCTCTCCTCTTCTTCTTCATGCACATCGACCTGCTCTACAATCTGCTCAAATGCTGAGCTGAAAGTGTCCTGGTGCTCTGTTTCATCTCCATCTCTCTGGGCCCCTTCCTCCTCTTCCTCTTCATCGTCCTCCACCTCTGTGTTGGCCTGCTCCACAGTCGTCTCAAAGTTGGAGCTGAAAGTGTCCAGGTTTGTATGTCCCTCCCTCTCTTCTCCCCCGTCCTCCTCTCCAACCCCGTCCTCATCATCGTTTCCACTCATACCGTTTGCAAGTCTGTAAAAGTGAAAATAAAATAAAGGTAGAAATCATCTAAATGTGACCTTTTTTTTGGAATGAAAGACATGCAAACAAAAAACCTGCAATGACGGCACTGCTCTGAATTAACATTTGTCCAACCATTGCTTTAATTCAAAACTAGAGTATTCTACTACAATGCTCATGAGATAGCAATGTAATTAGTTTCATGAAATATAAGTTTACAGTTCTGGTCAGAAGATTTAGATACAATAATTGACTTTACATCATTTTTAATCAGGATATTTAATGATGAATTTGCAATTACTCTATTTTTTCTGAATGGTCATAAAACAATCAACTTCAGTGACTGTCAAAAAAACATGAGTTTTTGTGTAGCCCTCCTAATTTTAGGTTTCAAAACCGTGGAGTGTTGGACAAATGAGGATGTATGTATCTTTGCAACCATTTGGCTTCCATGTGACCTCATGCTGGTCTATAATTGGTTACTCAAAGATTCCTGGGGGTACAGAGGAGAATCCAATCAGCTTAATTCATGATACCTGTTGATCAAAGTCTCACCCCTGGCAGCTCAGATGTACGGGTGCGAATGTCACTCAAACGTTTGAATGCAAATGAAGGAGTCAGACTCCAACAACGAAGACAGGAGAGAATGGCACAGCAGACAGTTGGTCATTTATTTAAAAAATAACAATTTTGCACAGCTTTCGATGGAGGACTTAAAGCAGACAAAAGACTTAGACCAGACCGATCAGACCCAAAAATCCAGCAGTAGGTAAGTGACCGTGGAGGGATTTATGGTCAAGTACAGTTTATTGTTAAATGGTAATTTCCAACCTCTATCATTTTTATCACCGACCGCCACTGGCTTGAGCCCATCACAAACTGTAAGCTGCTAGAACACTAGCATCACTGTCCACAGTCAAGTCAGTTTAACATCACAATGGACTGAAAAGGTGCCGGCCAAGAAAGAGTCCCCTGCTTCAAAATGGACACCATTCAAGATGACAGAAGTTGGCAACAGCTCACACAGACGATCCAAATGCCTAATGAAGTAAGGTTTTAAGGATAAGATGAGAATTGAGCTTTCTGACCACAGTAAAAAGAGCTATGCCTGGAAAACTCGACCACTTATAGTGCTACATTACACAAAGTGAGTATGGATGACAGAGGGCTGCCTCACGTGAAATCAACAGCTAGATGGTTAAAACTTCAAAAATGGCTCAATGCTCCCCCAGGACAATCACCCCAAACACACATGAAAACTGTATAAGCTGGTTCTATCTGAGAAAAACAACCAATAGTGAACCGATGAGCTCAATCAGTTCTGAAGAGAAAATTGGCCTCCAAAGATGTGTAGATTCCCTGGAACTGACTCAGGCACATTTTACCAAATATTACTGTGGGGTGTACTTACCGCATGTAAAATTAGTATCTAACATGTCAACATTTTTCTCAGATAAAATATTTCTAATTGAGCCATTAACATGAAATTCACACCAGATGTCTGTAACAACCCAAGTAATCCACACACACAAAGAAATCAAGCCAAACAAGTACACAAGTAAAAAAAGTGGAAGTGAAGAAATGAGTCATATGTAATGCTCAGGCAGGACTTTAAACAAATCTTCAGCATAAGCTGTCTTCAAATCGTGAAGATCCAGGGTTTCTAAAGGAAAATCCACACGAAGCCAAACAGTGCCAAAATAAGATATCCACAATGAAATGCTTCAGTGTAATGACGAAATTGCCTGAAGCCAAACAAGCCGTAATAGGCGCTGTAATATGTATATGTAATTGTGGCAATGTCTAGCCGGTTATGCATATAGGGGTGTCACAATGGAGACGCCACAGGGGCAGCTTTGAACCTATCCACTGTGGGAGGGTTTCAGATGTAGTTGGGTTTGCGGCCACTTCGTTGGGACGGGACCCCCTTAATGACAAAGAAGCTTGTGGTGTACATCCAAACCCAACTTCGTCTGGAAGGGGCCTATTATTCAGTTCTTCCCATGGGCGTAGGTTTGTATAGGGACCATAGGGACATGTCCCTACCAATAATTCGATGTGAATAACATGTTTATAATTTACAATACATCGTTGTTACAGCAGTCGCTTATTTTCCTCTCGCAGCTCTGCTGCTTGGCGGCGGCTGCTGCTGCAGCTCCGTCTGCCAGCCTGCGTGTCCAGTCGGTCTTTCCTGTCGCTTTAACTTAGCAGCGCACGTAACTGTGCTGTGTGCTGTTTAACTCCACTCTCATTGGTTGTTTTGCCTTAAGTCCCGCCTTCTCTCTCCCTGGTTGGTTGTTTTCTAGTGCGTGCATGTGCATGCATACTTGCAGCGCGAAATTTAAATTTAATTCACACTAGAATACTGCGGTTACTACAACGATTAAAAAAAATTATATTATCCACGCTATAACAGGCAATAGAAGAAGCAGGAGAGAGTAGTTTTCATTTGTGGAACTTAAGAAATGTAAGTAACCAACGTTAGCATCTTAAAATAATATTTAATTCTGAAGTATAATACATTTTATCAACAAAAATATTCAGTGTCAGGCAGGAGTTCTGAAGACTGCTGGAAAAATCGACAAGCAAAGAATGTAAGCTTTCAAAAAATCCCTTTAAGGCAGTTCAGATATAAATAGCAGGTGTTATTCGTTTTATAGAGTATAACAATACGAGATGGTGCCTAAACATTGCTATTTTTTGTTTAGAAAGCATAATTAGGGTTCAACATAATAATAGTGCTATTTAATTATTTCTACTTTACGGAAAGTACAAACAGAGGAACACATTGGTTTGATTTTACATAGATTTCCACACAGTCCATAAGTAAATTAGTACAAATATTAGTGTCCGGTAAAAATGCTTGAATCTGGCTGTTTATTTTGGAGATTATTACATTACGGATAAGATAGTGTTATATTTTATTTTAATAATTGTTAAAAGCGATTTTATATTTGAATAAACTTAGGCTCATGCTTAGTGTTGTGATTGTAGATGATGCCACCAAAAATGAAAAGAGACATAAGGAGCTATTTTAACACTCAGACAGTAAGTATCATAGGATGATATAAAAGGTTGTGTTACATTTAATCCTTTAATACTAAAAACACACTTGTATAATAGTAACATTATATGATTATAGGAAACACAGATATCCAGTAATAATGATGCAGGGCAGCTTGGATGTGAAGCAGCTGGCCCTTCAGTGCTTCAGGTGATGTCTAATTTATTTTAATTACAAATTAAGGAGCAGCTTTTTATTTATATACAATATATATAGTGCTTATAAAATTTGTATTAATGTAGCAAAAAATACTGCTTTTTTCTTTAAACGAAATGTCCCCTGATGCTCATGTCAAGTATAAAAAAATAGGGGCATGCATATTGCGTAGGACCAATGACATCAAACCAATGAAACTTGAGACCAGTAGTGTCCCTACCAAAGTTGAAATCAAACCTACGCCCATGGTTCTTCCTATAGCTTTCCTATTGAATACAAGTCAGGCAAGTGAATGGACTATTCTAGTAGTTTCACTTTCTTTGTGTGGCATCAGTTAAGAGTTTCCTTGGCTGTGTTTTTGGGACCATTGTCTTGCTTGAAAATCCAATCCATCTTCAGATTCCTATCAAGGATGCCCCAGTACATATCTCTATTCAATTATATGAAGTCTGACAGTACCATATGCTGTAAGACATGTCCACACCATAATCCTCCAACCTACAAACTTACTTTTGGTATTGTGTTCTAGGAGGAAAGTGCAAAACTTTTGTTCCTCCAAACATTGTGTGTGCAACAACATTCAGTTCAGCTTTGGCTTAATCTGACCAGACTATTGTATATTCTTCCAGTGTTTCATCCGGCCTGTCCAAACCTGCAGGATACTCTAAGCAAGCTCCAACATGCTTTTCCTTCATCAGTGGAGTCTTGCGCAGTGAGTGTGAATAGGAGCAATTGCTGTGATAAGTGCATATTTTATTGTTTTTGTTGGGAAAGCTTTAACGGGCATTTTCTCTCTGCTAACATGTTTTGATTTCTTTGTGTTACTTGGTTTGAATTTCATGTTAACATAAATCTGACAAATACATTTATTTTGAATAATTATGTTTTTAGTACTTATTACCCCATATATCTTTGAGCCAAATAAATATCTTTAAAGAAATTTGAGAAAATCGTTAAATCCAAACCAAGGCACCAATTTTTTGTTTGAAAAGTGCATCATTAAAACTTATTTGTAAGAATTTCACACTGATGATGAGTGCATGTACCCTTCTGACCAAATATTCACATAAAAAAACAGCAATACTTACCGGTCTTAACTTTATTTTGCTACTGGTCTGCTTTTATGTGCATTTCCTACCCAATAAGGAAGCACGGTTCTTGGTGCCACTGTTTTCCTCACCCTCTTAATATTTATTCTCTTTCGAGAAAATCTGATAAATGGTTCAAAACTCAGTCAGCTCTTCTTTGATATGGTTTGCTCAGCTCATTTGAGGGCTTTTCTGATAGAAACACCGAGTGAAGCACATTAGGCCAAAAAGGTGCCAGGAAACCACACTGAGAACACATTTTGCTGCCAAATATATTTACATTAAATATCTTAGTCACAAAAGGCTATCATCGGAAACGTTTACATTAAATACTTCATTAAAGACATCCGTATTTGCTAATAAAGCATTTTACCCCATTATTTGTAAAGTACATATGGTTTAGTTCACTAACCGCTCAGTTGGTTGAGAGTTAGTTGCCTCTTTCTCTTCAGGTAGCTGCATGTCTTCATTGTCCTTTTTCTCCTCTTCTTCTTCCCTTTTGCTCTGATGATGCTCGTCAGCAGTGGAACCTTCCTCCACCTTGTTTAACTCACCTTCTCCTCCCTCATCATTTCCCTCAGCCCTCCCCTCTCCTTCACTTTCTGCCACCTCCTCTCGTCCTACGGTCTCCTGTTCTTCCTTGCCCTCCTCTGTATTGTCCCTCTCCACAGCCTCTGACCTGTCCTCCACTGTCTCATTATGTATTTCGGCAGGCAGATCAGTCGTGTTTGTTGCTGTGTTGGGCTCCAATGTGTTCTCAGGTGGGGTGGGAGAGGGCAGAGCCTGCCCCTCCTGGGTCATGGTGCCCTCCTCAGAGCAGGGCTACAGTCACCTCCGGCTAGAGACAAACCAACACAGCTGTAAACCAGCAACCACGGAGAAAGCTGGAACAAAAGAGAACAGGGAGGAGAGAAATGTTAGGTTCAACAAACATAAAGGGATGAAAAAAAATGATGGGATGCAGAAAGCAATAACTGCAGTAACTGAGACAGATACTGTACTACCAGGAAACTGTTTGTAGCTCTCAGAGATGATTAAAAAATGAACAGCACTTCTGATGTGCACAGAAGTGAGTTTTTAAAATGTATATATAGTGGCTTGGAAAAATATATTAATATTTCTCACATTTTCTCAATTTAAAAGCATATATCTTTTAATTGTGGAGATTTTTATTTGAAAGACAAACACTAGGTAGTACATAAATGTAAAGCAGATGAAAAATTAATCATGCTTTTCAAGAGTTTTTACAAATAAAATGTTGACAGCTGAAGGATGCAATTATATTCAACCCCCATGAGGCAATACTCCGGAGAACCACGTTTCCCTGCAATCACAGCTGCAAAGCTTTAAGGGTAAATATCTACCAGCTTTACACATCTAGACTGATGAAAAATAGCTCAAGCTCAGTGAGAGTGGATGGAGAGCATCTGTGAACATCAATTAGCAATTTCTGTAACCGAATGGATTTGTCTGGACTTTGACAGAAACATAGAAAAAGGGTCTTGAATGATTGCATATAATGTCCCAAATGTTTCGGGTCAATTGTTTTATTATCTTATGGTCCAAAAACTGTTTGAGTATATTTTCAGAAACAAGAGCAGGATATGGGTCACTCTTTCTTGAAAAACGTTTGTATTAAAGTTATGGCTCTGCCCCAGTCTGCTTTAGAGTAAAAGCTACTGGACCTGGTCCTTATTTACTGTTGAATGAAAATGAAGGCAAACAGGCTTCAGTAGACAGATAATTTGTGCTGTACCAAACATTTTCCATTTTAAAACGATTTAAATTTGTCTGAATCCATTTTCAAAGGCCTTTGAAAAACTGTTACTTCCTGGAATGACACATTTGTGTTGCCATTGAATAGCAGACATGAGCTCCAGCAAATCATTTCATGGGCCACAAAGGGCCCATGGGTCACACTTTGGACACTTCTGCTTTAAGACCTTGCCGTAATAGCAGTATTACTACCAATGAACAAACTGGGGAATTAATGTCCTAATTAAGTATTTTAAAACACAAATACTTTTCACATTTGTATTTGTCCAGCATGTCTCTAATGTCTCAGTTTCTCATGGTGTTGGTCAATCATAAAAAAAATCTCAATAAAGGTTTGTGGTTCTAATGTCAGTACGGGTGGAAAATCATAAGGGGTGTGAAGACTTTTGCAAGGCCCTCTACACTTTGAACCCATTTTCTTCTCCACCACAGCGTGAAAAATAATTTTTAAACCGGAAAAGAAGAGATAGACAACAGACCACAGAGGTATGCAGGTAGAGAAAATGAAGAAACCACACAGGGACTGGTCGATATGACCCCGCTGTTTATTAGATGGTGATCAATGTGGAGATTCCCACTTTTCCTGGGTTCTGTAAAGGCATCAAAGTAACCTTTAATAGTTGCTTTATTAGTCAGAGCTATGCAGATCTCAAGGGTAAACCAAATCAACAGCTTCACACTTAGGTAATTAACATTACATGTTGGCTTTGGTATTTTAGTATATTTATGAAAACAAGCATAATTTTGTGAAGATAAAAATAAAATTCAAGCTTTTGGTAAACAGTTTTTATTTCAATGATGCTAAGACAATGAATTGTCAAGCTAAACTTTAAATTAACAATGTGTTTTTAATCAAAACAGTTCTTTGACAGGCTAAAGTATAGCCATGAAGCAACTCTATCATCCCGATCCAGAGATTCCCATCTCTGCTGACTCATCTGCAGCGAGGGACTCGTAACACAACTGCAGTAAAATATTTACTGCCACTCGAAGCTTTTCTGGCGGCATGCAGATGCAGTTAAGGACCTACTTAGGCAGGAATGAACTCTCCTAATCTGCCAACAAATCCTACAGTCTCCCAGGAAATTTTGAGCATTTCCGAGTCAAAATGTGCAGACAGCGCCGAGGTACAGAGGCTCGGATGTAAACCAGTTTTGTTTCTCTGATGTTGCAAATGCTTTGAGCACGAGGACACCACAGGCCCGCTAAATGTTTCATCAGAGTTGCAAAATGACGATGCAAATTATGCAGAAGCTTGGAATAATTTAACAAACTGGTCCCTCATTTCAAGCTCCTAGTTAAAAGTGGAACATTTTGCTTTGGCACAGAGATGCCAGCTCTCAGACATGCCCCCCTTTGGAAAACAAAAACCTCAGGTAAAAATGTAGGACACACAAAATGAAGATTTCACACCTATGAGTGTTTTAATATATATATATATATATATATATATATATATATATATATATTGCTAACAAGTCCTCTAATCCTCCTCTCTCAAACTCATGATGTGCTGATCTCACACTCTGGCAGATTGCTCAACAAATTCTTTGTGAATCCATAATCAGCGATTAGCCCGCTCATTTTATTTATTTATTTTGTAACCAGATGCTTTTAGTATACGCCATCTGCAGAAGCAATGTAATTTTTAGCAGCATTTTCATATGGTGTGAAAAGTTCCTCTCAGAGTAATGAGTCTAAAAAGTGTCTCTGGCCTAAATCATTCATGGATTAGTATCTTCTGAGTATCATCAAAGACTGTATTAGTATGATCTCAGAATAATCCCAAATTCAGGTACTGAGTGTTCAAAAGGCATCTCCAACTCTGCTTTACCGCATACCCTGAACTGCTCCCATGAAAACATGAGCAATTTGCATACATTTCTGCTATTTCTCAAGGAGGAATTTGCACGTCAATATGCAGTCAAATGGACTTACAGATATGCACAATTAGAACAGTGACACGTTGCCATAAATGGAAACACTGAACGGTTATGAAACCAGACACGGTAAGTGGGAATTCTCCGTCTCTCTCCCTCTCTGAGTCTCCTGCGTCCTGTTTTTCCTCCCACTCTGCCCTCTTCATCTGTTTCACATTATGTTTGCTGCTATCTCACAGTCTAACTCCACTTTCTCTCATCTCCATCTCAGCCTCTCATTTAGCCCTAATTGAGCTAAATGGGACTTATCCGAAGGGAAAAAAGAGGCTGTGGAAGTGAGAATAACTATGAAGCAGGGCATCCCACATGGACGGAAGGAGAAATCACAGCCAGAGATAGTGAGAGGATGTGTGTGTATGTGTGTGTGTGTGTGTGGGGGGGGGGGCAGTCAGACAGCGTATGTCCCTACATCTTTGTGTCGATATATACTATGCTGGTCAGGAAGGACTTTGTGCATTCTACTTTCGTCAGCTCAACACTGGGGCTCTTAAGCCTTATCAATTTCCTTTAAGTGGCATCAGACCACCTGCCAATCATGTAGACAACACAGAGACATCCCCCCATACCCTTGAAGCACACCTCCCAAGACATATAACCCACCAGTAAGAATGCTGTTGGACAAAGAGCCAAACTGCCATCAACTCTTTGTCTTTCTGAATCAGGAACACACACACACACACACACGCATACACTATTCCAAGAATAGAGGCAGACACGCTCCGTGCTCTAATTTATTGATCTCTGAGTCGCTGTGCCGCAATCCGCTGAGAATCCCCACTGATGAGCATGACTGGTCTCTACAAACAGCAGAGAAGCAACACTACCGAAGTAATGAAACGGGAAGCTTTGAAAATCAAGGAGGAAAATGCAGCATCTCAAGAGAAAATATCACTGGAACAAAGAGCTCATCAGGAAGAGTTTTGGTGTTTGTTTAATAATCCAACATCAATTGCAGCATGGTGTCCATTTCATAAAAATAAAAACACATTGAGGAACATCAATGAATGTGTTGCTTTTAACATGCACCAAATCTCTCGCTCTTCTTAAAAAGAGATGGCGACATGATGTCAAAGTAGGAATGGTAATTTGGAGAACAAATAACATGCTGATCATGGTATTGTTCATATTGCATGAAAGATAAAGCAGGTTTTGGTGGGTTTGCCCAATGTAATTTTCTACCTTTGCATTTTGCACCCTACCAACCATACATCAACTCATATCTGCCTGGGGGACATTTCACACCTGCTTGCATTGCCATCAATCTAAAGTCCTTTTGAATGATGTATTTATAGTCTTTTATTGTGAAATGCGGTTATGTGACCCCAATAAACAATATCTACCAGCAGAAGTCACATAGAGTTTTTTATGGTTTGATTGGGGAGTCATAATTTGTCAATTTAATAATTTTTTGCCTAGGGCTTAAACGATTTATTGACTAGCTCCATAAGTCATAAAAATATTTAACTACGGAAAATAAAATAAAGAAATCATTGAGGAGGTTTTAGTGTATGCAGCACAATCCTGCATGTCTTTTTTAAGTCTGCTGTAAAGAATGCAATATATCTTCTGCCATCATCTGTTCAAGTCGCAGCATCGGAGTCAATGACTTAAAAAAGCTTCAAAAGCTGATACAAATGGCTGGCTCTGTTATGGAGCCTCTGGAGATGATTGTGCAAAGAATGATTTTTCACAAAACAAAGAAAATTACAGAAACCCCCAAAGCGAGGCATCTCAAGATCTACTGTAAGACAGACCACTACTATATTTCTTGTCCACAGCCATCGCCATCTGAAGCGCCTCTTTGAAAAAAACTTCTGCAAAATGTGTTACAACATTTAATTTCCTCTTTGGGATGTGTTTTCGAATTTGAATGATGAGACGAAAATAAGAGAGTGACGAAGATGTAAGGAAAACACAACATGCTTCATTCATTCCCATCAATATCTAGTATTCCTACTATTTGAGTTCATGATGTGCTGCTATAACATTTGAAAATACAACAAGTTTGAATCCAACCAACCTTTACACTAATGGATATTGTGTCATTTTGACTTGAGCTGAATAAAGAACTTGGATACAGTTGAGAAAACTGTCCAGCAGAAATAAAAGTATTCATGTTAATCGGTTGTTAAAATACTAGATGATCTCAGGTTTCCAAACAGATGCTACTTATATAAGTAACACTATGGTTATGTGGTTAAATTTCTGGAAATATAACAATACTTAGCATAGTGAGGTAACTGAGAAGAGAAATCACACCATTCCTAAATGAAAGACAGATAATAAAAAAATCATCATCTATGTATTGGTACTGGCATTTCCATTTACTATTCAATGTACCAATAAAAACTGTGTTACTGGATTAAACTGTGTGCTACTTCCTATACATCATGCTAGTCTCTTCCATGTTTGGGTCTAGCCAGCATGAAACATACACACATCTAACCCAACTCTGTGCATTCTGTCTCTTGGACCTTACTTGATGTTGCTTCCTGGTTTTCGACTCTAGACCTGATTACCAACTCTCGCCTTCTGCCTTTCCCTCTCTAGAAAATTCTGCTCTTTGCTCAAGTTAACCGACCTTTGCCTGTCCCCCAACCAAGCTCTGTTTTTCTAAATTGGATTTGTCAGCTTTTTGGATTTTCTGAGCATCAAACTCCGTCTGGCCTAGGAATCCCCTCACTTTCTGTGAGATCACACGCCAGAGGAGCACTCCTCGGGGCTTCTCCATTGCTCCCCAAGGCTGAAACCTCCCACAAACACGGATTGGAGCTCCTCTGATGTCATGTAGAAGTTGTTCCTAAGTTATCCTGCCAGCATTCTAGAGTTCCCACCATTGTTTGTTTCTCAGTGAAATCAGTAAATCATATTCCCTGCTTGGTTGTCTTTTCAGGTTCCTTTAAGGCAGACAGTCCAGTGTAATGTAGCCATTATGGACTCAACTCTAGTAGATGAATGGTGACTTGGTGAGGAATTTTCTATTACCAGGCTAAAGGATAGCCTTGCGGAGAAATCAAATTTGTTCCGCGGCATGAATAATCCAGTTCATCCATAAACTAAAACCCCAGTTGCCGCTGCTCCTGCTGATATTGCTGCTTCATTAGTCCATGAATAATGCCTAGTTCAACCCAAAGTCTTTAAAGGAGAACCCAAAGAGTGCAGAACTTTTTTTAACCCCATGTGAAATACCTTTTGAGCTCCAACCGTTTTCTTTCCCACTGAGACGCTAAAGTGGCATGTGACATTTCTTTGCTAACTAATCAGCAGTAAACTATGAGACACTGCAGAGTGGTCAAGAAATTCGGTCGTCTGTCACTTATTTAAAGCATTTTCAAGAGAACTCACAAGAATTTTGATACAGTTCTTCCAGAAAGACAAGCTACAGGGCTTTTGTCCAACATAGCAGTCGATGAAAGGATCAGGCTGTGAATTATGTTTTTATCAAGGTCTTGTAGAGGATATAAAGGATGAGATTGTGACACGAGATGTCCCTATCACTCTTGAGAAACTGGAGAATTTGGATTCCTGTAGTAATCTCAAGCTGAAACAGCAAAAATGGGAGAAGCTCAAGACCAACATCAAACCACCGATTACAATCAGGCCTGAGTTAAGAGCTGACGTACCAAACAGTCGTAAGTCTGCTTTAGAACCCTTGAGCAGAGTTATGATGAGCTCTTGCAGATTGGTCTGACCAAGCCATCAATGTTATCATCAGAGGAGAGACAGAGACACAAATATCCCAACCTGTGTTTTTATTGTGGGGCTAAGAATCGTGTGGTCCAGAAGTGTCTGTTACTAGATTAGACTCAACTGTGAAGTAATTCTCTACCAGCTAAATTCTTTTTAATTATTTCTATGCCAGCAAAAATTCAACACAAAGACAGGTTTGCAAGTGTACTGTGTTTAATGACTCTGAAGCTGACATACAACTTTTCTAACTATAAGATGGCTAAGAGTCTTGGACGGTTTTGCTCTGAAATCCAAAAAAATATAGCCCTAGATGGTCACAGGATTCCTCAAATCACTCAGAAAGCTGAACTGAGCCTTTGAGATGAAGTGGTAACCACGTAGAGAAGATACGTTTTCTACTAATTCACTCACCTGAATTTCCAGTCATCCTAGGGTCTTCATGGCTAAATCCCACAATCCACATATAGATTGGCGCAAAGCAGATATTTTAAATTGGTCAGAGCATTGGTTGTGCACTTGCCTCTATGACGCCTCTCTTCCCTTCTCTAGCTCAGAATAGACTAAAGATACCTTCCCGGATCTTTTCAAGGTTCCAGAGGAATACCACAGCCTAAAAGAGGTCTTTGATGAACACAAAGCCACCTCTTTACCCACTCATAGGCCCTACGTTTTGACCATTGAATACTACTTATCCCCATATGAGGCATCTTTTCTCATTGTCTGTCTTGAGAGAATTTCCTTGCAAGAGATATCGATGAAGCCTAGTTCCTTGCCTAGTTCTTTGATAGTTTCTTCCATTGACTTCATGCTCCCTATTGCTCCGTAGTTCTTCCACATTGTTTGTTTTCCCTCCTCTGTTTTCTGTTTGTGCTACTTGTGTTGATTTTGATGTCATCATTAAAATCCTTGCTTGCCATTCGGTCTGCCCTTTCGTCCTTCATGGAAGTTACAGAATATACCTTGGGTCAACACATCATCATCTCCCTTCTGTCTAGTCCCACTGGTCTATCTCAGTTTTACACAGTTTACGTATTCCAGCCACCAGTGTTCACCACTCAAAAAAGGGCATCCAGAGTACCTTCTGCTTATGCATTAGCTATGTGTTGTCAATGTGTGTGTCATAATGAAAGCCTGGACTTTCAGTTTAACAAATGACAGAGGTAGAGAAAATCATGTTTTGCTCTATAAAGACTTAATCTTCTTAATCCTTAATCTCTATCTATCTATCTATCTATCTATCTATCTATCTATCTATCTATCTATCTATCTATCTATCTATCTATCTATCTATCTATCTATCTATCTATCTATCTATCTATCTGTCTGTCTGTCTGTCTGTCTGTCTGTCTGCCTGCCTGTTCTCTTATTTTACTAAAAATCACTATAGTATCTCTTCGTGAGTTGAAGTGGTGGTCACCAATTGACCACGTTCAACCTTTCTGACCTCAGAGTGCTGCTCATCTCTTTTGAAACAAAAACATTTGTCTGCAGCTCTTTTGTTTGTACTGCATGGCTCACTGAGAGTTTGTTGCTAAAAAGCAGTAAAAACAAGAGCTGTGAGGGCCACAATGCTGGTGCTTCAATGCACTCACTGACATTGAGATAATTTGTACTATTTAATTTTTTTAAAAACACATTTGATAACCAACAAACAGAAACAATGAGAAGTGGTTTGTAGCACATGTTTATGTGTAGAAATTAAACATTTAGGGAACTACAGCAAATACCTAAGGGGTCAAGCCCTACCCTTGATATTACAACAGCCACTGCCCACCAGGATGACTCTCTAAATACTTTCTATAAAGAACTAATTAGCTGTCAAAATTAATTTATGAAGTCGCCAAAATAACTGATGGGTTATATAAGATCTGCATACTAAACACACCAAAGGAAACACTCTCCTGTGTTTCCCTTCTTCTCTTTCTCCATTTAGAGTGGCTTGTTAGATTATTCATACCAGTTTCACTTTTTCACATTTTTTTCATTTATTCTGTTTTTTCCCCTGATACACCAAACACAAAGTAGTTGCTTATTGCAGAGTGGAAGTAAAAGCATATGTAGGTTTCCAAATTTCTTACAAAGAAAATTCTGACGGTTGTGGGATCCATTTCCATTCAGACCCTCTTAGTTACAACTTTGTAAAGACACATTTTTTTGCATTTCTAGCTGCAAGACTTTCAGGATTTGTCTCGACAATGTTTGTGCATTGGCTGGCTGACATGTTGACCCTTCAAACTTAGCTCAGGATTTAAAAAAATTAGAATAACTTTATTTCAATGATATGACATAATGAAATCACATGTGCCTCTCCTGTTATATATCAATATACAATTAGCAATCAAATAAATAATTAAAGAGAGAAAAACTATTCAAAATCAATAAGCTATAAATAATACAGTTATAGTAATAATACAAGCATTGTGGAATATTAGTAGTACTAGCAAGGGATGATAGTAGTAGCAGACAGATGATGAACCGCCCGAAGGCACCAGTCTAAACAGATGATGAGCTGGGCATTTGAAGATGGATCTGGAATTGGCCATGTCCTCCAGGGAGGGCAGGGGACATCTGGTCATCTTTTGTGCCATGTTTATGACCCTCTGCAGGGCAATTTTATCTGCTGCTCTGCTCCCAGCACACTACACTGAGATGCAATAAGTTATGACACTCAGTAGTGGCATGATAGAAGGACACAAGCAGCTTCTGGTTCAGTCTGTTTGTCACGAGAACTCTCAGGAAGTGGAGATGCTGCTGGGCCCTCGTTGTCATTACCCTTATGTTCCCAGACCACACAGTAAGAGGTCATCAGAGATGATGACTCCCAGGAATCATTAGGCTACAATCTCTACCTGCTCCCATTTATGTGGAGAGAGGAATAGGCCACTTCAGTCTTTCGGAAGTCGACGATGACCTCCTTGGTTCTTATGGTGTTAAAAAGCAGGTTGTTGACTGAACACCACTCATTTAGCAACTACACCTCTCCAAAGCAGCATTTTGAACCAGTTGGAGAAGAGGCAGCAAGGATTGTCTTACTCCAGCATAAAGTCCATAGCCAATCACCTTAAGTGATAAAAGCAGAACTTTACAACTCCTCTGATTTGACTGTACGGTTCAAAATCACTGTCTATCTTAATCAGAATCAACTTTTTTCACCAACTTTGAAGGTACAAATAAGGAATTTGACTTTGGATTCCAACGGGCGCGTTGTGTAAAAAAAAACAGGCAGACAAGCAAACCAGCAAACTACAATCTACAACAAAAACCTTCTCCCTGTAAAAAATATTTTACATTGGAAAGGTAAGAACAGGTGCAGTATGTATATATGATTATTTTGACTTGATCATTTCAGTGTTTGGCTTGAGGCCCCAGAGTTTTGTACGGAAATGCTTTATTCTGTCTCTAAGTCACTAGGAAATGCAAAAGATCTATTTTACGTTTATATTTGCAGAATTTTATATATATGTGTGTGTGAGCTACATAGATATTAAGAGTAAAAACCTGGCGAGTAAGTGTAGATGTGTTTTTTTTCTGTAGAGGCTACACTGGCTGTAAGGTGTTCATTAGAGACACATCCTGGGGATAGAAAATGTTGGTTTGTTTTAGCCAATAGTGCTCTGTAGCGCTGACCTGACAGTAAAAGGCTGAATAACCTGTGACTAGGGTGTGTTGGGTCGACAGTTATGTAAGCTGCCCTTTTTCTGGCCTTGGATCTGTACAGGTCATGAATAGATGGAATGTCAAACCTGACGATCCTTTCTTCAACTCTAACTGCTAATTTCAATTTGGTCACTAGTTGATGACAGTGTAAAAGGATTAGTAGCTCCTGCGGAAGGTTGTACTTCTTGAGCTGCCGGGTGGTATAGTCTCTACTGGGCCTTCTTTCGGACTGGCGAAAGTCTGAGTTCTTTGTGCAGACAAGGAGCAGTTCATCAGTTTTGTTCACAAGGGAGCAGAAATTCACTAGTTTGATGGATGGGAGCGGAGCCCATAGTCTCCACTGGTGAAGTTTGACTAGTTTCCATGCCCGTTTAACTCGCCCGCGTCTTCTCTAGATTCCACAGATAGTTGCCGTGCTTCTGACCAGAATCTTACAGAAGCTCTCCGGTTCAATGAAGGACAGAGCAAAGCTGCCCAGAGCAGAGTTCCTGATGTTAAGCAATTGCTCTCTTGTAAAGGTGGCTGCAGTGTTGAAGCAGGAAACAATAGAAATTTACAAAAATACAGAAAAAACCAGCGAGCAAAGTACCAAGGCAGCCATCCGTGGCACCATTTTGGTGCCACGGATGGCTGCCTTGGTACTTTGCTATAATGGCCAAATTAGTAACAGTTGGTTAAAAAAATGTGATCTGGGGTCTCAATCAACAGTGTTGGATTCACATGGGCCACTTAGATCATAAACTTAGTAAAGATATCTAGTAAAATAATGGCAATGGCTCCTCCTCTGTCTCCAAAAGGAACTTATTGAGCAGTCCATCCACAAACAGGCAGACAGGATTTTATTCGACTCCTCTCATGTGCCCCACTCTGAATTTGTGCTACTGAACTCCAAAAGAAGGTACAGGACCCCCTTATGCAAATATAACAGATATAAACATTTGTTCATCCCACTGTCTCTAAAACTTGTTAAGGAGAGCATGGTTTGGGATGAGAAGATTAACGGGGTAAGGGTGAGGACTTGTAGGGGGCCACATCTATGGTCTCTTATGATCTACCGCAGCAAACTGTGAGGGCAGTAGTGTTTGAAATGATTCTATTTTTAAAGGTTGATTTGCACTGTACTTAATATGATTCTTTCAGTCAAACTGTGATTTATGAACTGCTGTTGCTATTGTATATTTATTTATTATTTTACTGAGACCCCTCTTATTAGTGACCGAAGATGTAGTACGATGCACCGATCCTTGTATCCAAGGTAAATTTCTCCCAAAGGAGATTAATAAAGATACTTTGACTTTCACTTTAACTTGGTCCAAATACAATCACATCTGTTTTCTGTTGTGCCAACCAAGCTTTGATATCCTCTAAGCAATCCAAAAGTGCTTTGATTGAAAAGCTGTCCTTCAGATAGATCTAGCAATCGTCAGCATATAAGTTGAATGAAATTCCATACCTTCTAAGTATGGAACCTGGAAGCAATAAATACAGTGAAAAAAACAGAGTGGCCCTTAGATTGAGCTGTGAGGGACAGCACATGACAGAAGAGCACAGGATCATTTTGTGTCTAAATTAATGACACATAAAGACTGATCATTCAGATTAGATCTAAACCAATAAGGTTCTGTGTTCTGAATGCCCACTAGGTGATTTAAACGTGATAATACAACGTTGTGGTCCCCAGTGTGAGAGTCAGCATTTAGGTCAAGCAGAACCAAAATAGAGTAGTCACCAGAATCAATAATGAATCTTAATAACGCTGATTCTGTACTATGATGGGCTTTAAAATCAGACTCAAAAATTTCCAGAATGTGATTTTCCTCCAAGAATGATTGTAGATGACACAATACAATCTCATCAAAATATTTTGAAACAAATGGCAGCTTAGAAATAGTTCTATAACTTGCCAACAGTGATCTAGGCCAGGTTTCTTAAGTAGAGGTTCAACTATTGCATGTTTATGTTAAGTAGGGATCACACCAGAGTGTGGTCCCTACTTAAAACTGCAATTTGTAACGGTAGGAACACTGCAACAATTAAAAAACCTCTATTGGGGAGCCCGATTGCTTAACATGCCTTACCACATCCCCTAAGAAATAGGCAAACGATCAAGCTGATGAAAGACAGCAGAGCAACAAACTGAGTCAGAAGGGTCTGAGTCTGGAGATGTAATAAGAGCCCTTGTGGCAGTTTCAATAAAAAACATTAGGAAATTATTATACATTTCATGAGAGCCTTCAAAACAAGGGTTCTTTAGTGGGTTAAGTACAGAGTCAATTGTGTTGTATAATATACGGTGGTTATGTCTGGTGGATGACAACATTTTCAAAATAGGCCATGTTTGCCTGTTTAAAGGAGTTCTGGTATACTGAAGGCAGCATTCTTTCATAATTTCATGGGACACCCACAGTTTTTCCCTTTTCCACCTTCATTCCCTGAGCAACATTCCCTCCTGACAGCACAAGTCCTCTCATTATTCCAAGGTTTGGGTTTAGAATTAGGCTACCTATTTTTTATTGAAACCACGGAGTGCAGAATGGTTTGACAAAAAGCATCACACCAGCAAATAAACTCTGAAAAAGAAATCAGGAGGAACAGACAGCTGACTAAAACCTGCAGAGAAGCGGCAGATAAAAGATTAAAAATCTTACAATGTCGAGCAGAGCACAAGGTTTATGTAAGAATCAGATCCGGTGAGTGGCCGAGCTCATGTGTGGAAAAACTTTCAACAATTAGAACATGATCGTAGTCCGGCCCAGTTAGAAGACCAGGAAAATCCTTTATGAAGTTCTTATAGTTGTTTTTTTTTTTGTTTTTTTTTGTTTTTGTTGGGGTGGGGGTGGGGCACAGAAGTGAAACAGAAAATCCAGTTTATGGGAGATTAGAGAATAAAAGAAGCAGGGTGGGTGTTGCCAAGTCCGCTTACTTCATGCGACTTTGAGCTTCTTTTTTCTAAAGTCGCTTGTCAATTTCATGAGTTGCGGGTTGCAGTTTTTTGGACTTGTTTCTGAAAGTTAAGTCTCTTATTTGGGCTCTAAAATAAGTGGTGCTGCCGCACTACAGACACAGTGAGTATAACCAGCTGAAATATCCCTCCGCCTCATTACGCGCTGGAGCCCATCCTAACATAGGAGCTGAGGGAGTAAAGGCAGAGGGAGCAACTCTGCCCGTATCTTCTGCAGTTACGGTGCAATAACCGGTGATAACTGGTGAAAGTAGATTAAATGGTGCAGATCACCATTTTGAGCAGAGATTGGTTCTGAAGATGAGTTTTTACGTGATGATAAGATTGCAGATACCCAACCCATAAACCGTACTCAAATGCTTATTAATTTGTTGTCTTTGTATTTGACAAACTAAGGCTGAATCACATTGCCAAATTAAGTACCCTGGAGTTACAGTGTCAGCATATGAAGCTGTGCTAAACAATTCTCTTTCAAGGGTATTCAGCTCCTGCCCCAGTTGCAAGCAAACTGTAAGACTCTGGAATGGCCTGGAAATTTTAAACCCTTTTCCAGGCTCTAAACTGTATGAATGTGGATATAAACAGCATGCAAAAATATACAAAGAAATTATTTTTGTTGGTGTGAAAGCTCAGGATTGGTGTGTGTGTGAGAGAGAGAGTGAAAAAATGAACAATAAAACTTGTGACTTTATTAAAATGTAAAATTAGAATGACTTTATATGTAAATGCTTAATACCATGTCTATCTTTGTTTAAGAGGCAAAAAAATATTTCAGCATGAAATATTTATCTATTTACACACTTGTTTACACATTGTGTAAACATCAGCCCGTTATGGTTAGCGATTTAGCCATTATTGGTCAGAGTATAACATTTTAGGGCACCAGAATGTTTTCATTCCAATTTTGAAAAGTGCTTGAAAAATAAAAAATATTATTTGTACAAGCATGTTTTTTACTTGTGTCATTTATTGCAAAATTGCATATTAAAATGCCTAAATAGGCTTTTACACTTTCAGAAATATAAAGATAAAATATGGCATTAATCTAGAGTTAACTTTTGAAATTATGCGATTAATCGCGATTAAAATTTTTAATCGTTTGACAGCACATATATATATGTATGTATGTATATATATATATATATATATATATATATATATATATATATATATATATATATATATATATATACAAAATAACATATTTTTCTGACTATAAATCACACTTTTTTTCACAGTTTGGCCGATCCTGCGAGTTATAGTCAGGTGTGATTTATAAATCCATTTTAAATGGTAAACCATACTGACCAAATGAACCGAGGAGTATATATTACCATATATTACCACAAGAGGGTGCTAATAACAGTTAGCGCAGGCTTGAAGGTCTGTTGTCCGGGTGGTTTGCAAATTCATTGATGCACTTGAGCTTTATGTTGCTTTACAACATCCATGTTATACTGTTAGCTTAGCACGTAGCACGATTACGCTTATGGTCTAATTTCAGCATAGATGTGACAACTTTCAGCATAACAGGCTGAAATGCGCTGGAAATAACCTTGCCGGGTGGAGTTGCTAATTTACCCCATTCAACCTCCCAGGTATGTTCCATGTTATTCAGCCTGTTATAGATGCAATTGTGTAGTTTAATAAATTGGCTTACCAAATTAAATGTCAGTTCTCAGTCTTTGATTGTGTGAAATAAATGTCTAAATATATGTGTATAGTCCAGTGCAATTTATATTCCAGAGTGATTTATAGTCTGACAAATACGTTACATGTTTTCTGAGTGTGTAGGAATTTTCTTCATTTTGAACATCAGAAAGTGAAGATCAGCGTTCGGTTGGGAAGTCGTACTTATAGGATCAGATATGTTCAAAACTACTAGCTGTTAAAATTGGAAACTGTATGCTGGCGGTTGTTTTTTTTGCAGCACAAGGTGTTGAATTATTGTTTGGTGGTGCAATACTTACTAAACACCAGGTGGCGCTTTTTAAACACCATTTATTAGCCATGTAGAGGCCCTAATAAAATGCCAGGAGGAACCTTTTTGGCGTATATATCAGGGGATAGGTGATGGTGGTGTAATGAATCTACAAAATGGCTTTCACTACAATTTTATCCCAAGTCACTCCTCAAAATGCAAGCTACAATTTCCAGATATTTGTTTTTAAAAGAAATTCTAAAAACTATATAATTTTCCTCTTACTTGACAATTATGCTCATCTATGTGTTGGCCTGTCACATAAATTTGTTGTAACCTCACAAAATGAGAACAAGCATAAGGGGTGTGAACAGTTTCGCGTGGAACTGTATCAGTAAAAACAATGAAAAAAACTGCAGTCTCATACTAATGTTGACCTACTGACCTTGGTCCTAACATACAAGCTATGCACAGGACTGTTTCTGCAGACCACACACACACACACACACACACACACATTTGTATTTCTGCCCATGTATTATTAACGTATTTATGCCAAATCCTAACCTTAACCAAAACTTCATTCCAATCTTCAAAAGGTTATTGGGGAAAAAAAACATAAAAGGTTCTATATAGGCAACAAAAATAAGTTCACACACATATACACATGTACACACGCAAGCACATAATGCAGACATAAAGTCACCTTTAAAAATGCTGGTGCTGGTGCAGGTGCAGAGAGGAAGAAAAGCATTTCATCATTTCCTGCTTGTGAGACTAAGACAGGAAAGCAAGTATAAATGAACTTGGGCACCGTCCAGGGTGTTTTCCTATAGTCTCCGTGCCTGCTTACAACAAACCACAACAACACCAGCACACAGCCTCCGTGTGGCTCTGCGAGCCTACTGGAGCATTAACAATCCCCTGCTCCACCCAGTCCACCCCAATGTGTCACTTCTGAGCCATCAAGGTCAACTGTTCTTACACTTTGTGTCTCTTTAAATACTTACATCTAAATACATCATCATGCTAAGGTGATGATTTGGGCTGTTTGCCATTTATCCTTTCTAATTATTATGTGCATATGGAACTAATGGGTCAGTTTGGCAGGTGATTGGTTTGACTTCTAATTTTTGGAATTTCAGTGCAAACAAAGAAAGACAGAAAATAACTTGAAAGGATTTGTGCAAACTAAATAACTAAACATTTCTGCAATCTTCGCACTGAAATTCAGAAATTCAGATATCAAAACTTTCAGCTCTTACAGAACATGATGACTCTAACTTTTAGTCAATGCAAACAGGCTTAAAAGCTATTTTATCTTTATTTGAAGCAGGGATGCACCGATGGGAAAATTTGGGCCGTTATCGATATCCGATATTAATATTCCTGTCATGTCCGATAACTGCTTTTTACAGATGTGTGTGTGTATATATATAAATACACACAGATACAATTTTGTACCGACTGAAAACTATACTAACTGAATTTCTGAATGTGGGTTATAGTCTGGACTTATACGCTGCTTTTTGTACTTCTTCTTTCAACAACATGAAAAACGACCACACTGCTGACATTGTATCTCTGCTACATTTAAAAATCCTATAATCCTGGCTGCAATGATGTGTGGTAGGGAACAATTTTTTCAGTGTTTCAGTGTAGACATCATGTTGTTTTTCACCTGATCATTTTTAATGCAGAACTAAACTAACAATAAAGATTTTTTACTTTAACCCAAATAGTACTTCTTCAGCAACCCAGGTTAAGCATTATTATTATCAACTAACTCTTTGATAGCATTTGATAGATACCAGTGTTTGGGTTGAAAACCAAATCTATAATGGGTCAAATCTAGGGGTGTAACAATACATCAATTCACAGCGATGTATCAATTCAATGATTAACAATCCAATTACATCAATGTAAACTTACAATAGCAATACATAATGTAATTTTTAGAATGTACCTTTATTTTTAAATACAGGCATGAGACTAGAGTGACAAGTCATCTGTTATTATTTTAAAATTAGAGAAATACAGTTTTTGATTTAAATTCCTGATACCTGTTGGATCTTAGAAATAAATTGGTCAAATAATATATTTTTTGTTTTGTTTTGGTGTTTGTTTTTGTGAGTTGATATCAATAATAAAATATCAATAATAGTGTTAGATGGGCAGATGATATGGCTTCACATCAGTCAGAAATCATAACAAACTGTGTGATATCTGCAAATATCGTATCGTCATCTGAACAAATCGGTTTAACATCATATCTTGACAAAGCTGTGGTGATTTACATCCCTAGTCAAATCCATAAGAAAACCCTACCAGTCCAACCCACGACTTGATTAGTTTATGCTGAATCACTAGCTACGTTTACATGGACAAAAGTGATCGGAATAAAGGGCCGATTGGAATAAAAATGTGTCATGTAAACAAGCCAATCTGAATATGATGAACGGATTAAGCTCAATCAGAATGAAATTGTAGTCCGAATATGAGGGGTGGTTTACGCCGATTGATAATACGATCAACGTGCATAAAAACGCTTGTCAGGCTCAAATTATTTCGAATGTGGCAAACTGACCCGAGTGCGACGTAAACGTGACATATTTCCACATTGTTGAGTGGAGGAAATACTTCAGTAAGCAAAACTGTCATGGATCTGATACAACCTTTTTGTTCAAAAAATAAAAGAGTTCAAATTTGTTGCTTACTTAGTATCGTTACAACCCAAATTAGAACCTCGGGTCCAGGCTGGGCGCTCGGAAGACACATGAACACGTAGAATACTGCTTTGTTTACTATTTTTTGTGGTTTAGTAAAGACAGAAGTAATTCTTCTGTGTTTTTTAGGGGAATTTGATAACTGTGCATGTCAGAGTGGTTTTATTCTGGATAAAGGAAGGTGCATATACACGCACATCATGATCACATTAATTCATTGTGTGCCCATAGAAAATACTCTTGACTCATACAAACAGTACAAAGCGATCATTTAATACAAATACATGGGACGTTCTAAAACGCTTAACGTGAAAAAGCTTAACGTGGCTTAAGGTAGGAAAACAACGAGGAATCATCACCAAATTTCGCATGGCCATATCTTGTCATGAAGACTTAAGCCTGTCAAAAAAAATAAACCAAAATCCAACGATTATAGAAGATATCTCACATTAACGTTTTCTTCTTCATTGGCGCCTATGGCGAGAAAAAGGCTTAACGTGGTTTAATGTACCTAATCAACGATCAATGATCACCAGATTTCTCTTTCATATTGCTCCTAATAAGCACATAAAACTGTCAAAATGTCAAACCCAAAGTCCAATTATTATGGACATTATCTAACATTAAGCGTTTCTGCCTCATTGAGGCAAAGGAAAAAGCTTAACGCAATTCAATGCAACTAAACAACGCTCAGTGATCACCAAATTTCTCTCATATATTGCTCCTCATAAGTACATGAGACTATCAAAAAATCAAAACCAAAGTCCAATTATTATGGACGTTATATGACATTAAGTATTTAATAGAGGCTGGCTATATGAAAAAACTTAACATGGTTTAATGTACCTAAACAACGTTCGGTGATCACCAAATTTCTCTCTCATATTGCTCTTCATAAGCACATAAAACTATAAAAATATCGAACACAATATGAAGAGAAATTTGGTGATCATTGATCGTTGATTAGGTACATTAAACTACGTTAAGTTTTTTCACGTTAAGCGTTTTTCACGTTAAGCGTTTTAGAATGTCCCCAAATACATTTCAATCCGATCGTGAAATCTTGCGCATGTAAACATAGCTAATGGCTGGGTCAGCATAATATAGTCCAATAGTCCCAGTAGTTTTTAGGTCGTATGTGTCAACGTTTTTAAATATACCCCCTAAATACACTGACTTACACAAACACCAACTGGACCGGGCCTATGTGACTACTCCATCGCCGGGATCTCTCCCTGTACGTTTCCCCGTATGCGTGTGTGCGTGTGTGTGTGTGTGTGAGAGAGAGAGAGAGAGAGAGAGAGAGAGAGAGAGAGACAGCCATGTTCTCCCAGCCTCCTCGAGCCAGTAACCATGACAACGTGATGGCTGGGAGACACGGTTAGAGCTCCATTGAGGCCGGTGTCTATCCTCTAAAACAGACCTTGGTCGTGTTTCAAGAGCGACCTGTCCTCCTAAAAGCGGAGAGGAAACGCTTTTCTTCCCCTCTTTTCTCCTCCATGGGGTGGACGGCGTGGGAGTAGGCACACATACACACACAACTCGATAAAAATCCCACGGCCCCGGGTGGTGCGTATATTCCAGGCTACGTTTCATTAGCCCCCCCAAAATTGCTGTTCTTAAGCTTAGCGGCGAGAATAGGCTAAAAGCCGCTGTGTTCGGCCAGAGAAAAGGGAAAGGGAAAGCAGGGATGCCAAACAAATGCCTCCATGAGGACTTTTGGGGTGAAAATGAAACAGGCTGCATGCAGTCCAGCACGAAATGACCGGTTAATGGAGACGTAGAGAGGAAGCACATCTGCTGTAAGCTTAAACTGAGAAGACCAACCACTCCTCACTCACCGGGAAAACGCGTCCTGTCAGGAACTGAGAACGAGAGACTCCTCGTCTGCTGCTCTATATTCACACCGGGTAATAACTCTGACAGACGGGCTCTGTTTCCTCCTCTCAGCCCCCTCCTCCGCCTCCTCCTCCTCCTCCCCGTT
Organism: Fundulus heteroclitus; assembly: GCF_011125445.2. Lineage (NCBI taxonomy): Eukaryota > Metazoa > Chordata > Actinopteri > Cyprinodontiformes > Fundulidae > Fundulus > Fundulus heteroclitus. Next base: position 32,059,965 of record NC_046383.1, on the reverse strand, counting down.
CACGTCCGCCGCCGAATGACCGACGCTCGCGGTGTGAGACTCGCGCCTCCGCTCCGGCTGGCTGGCTGGCAGGGCAGGGGCACGCGGGCGGTCCGGGCGGCCGAGCGCGGCTCCTCGGCGGACTGATTAATGGCTGCAGGAATGTCCTCCCCGCGTCTCCTCCTCTCCTCTCCGTGGAGCCTCCGCGTTGCTTGAGTGGCAGCTCGGAAAATGGAAATTTGCTCCTCGGGACTGGCGGGGAGCGCCGTCTCTCCTCCCGTGGTCAGAGCGCAGACTGAGCAGGACGCTTTGCAGGGCTGGTTGATATCTGACAGATTAGCACGCCATCATCAGTTGTGTTTACACACGCGTCTGTCTCTCTCTTCTGTCACTTTGTGATGCAATCAGACCATCTTTTTAGAGATTATATGAGGACCATGAAATCTTGAAAGGACTTGAAGATGCCTTCAGACAGATTAAAGCCATAATGTTTACAGATTGACGTTTTTTGGAACTAAGCAATGGGGGGAATCCACATACAGATGATTTACAGGAAGTAATCTAGTGCTATCCAAGGTCTAAAGTCCTGCAGCTGTCATGTTCTGGATGTTGCATTGGTCATGCTGGAGTTGGTTTGCACAGGAATTTGATGTTTGTGAGGGAAAATATGACCTTTGTAACTGTCGATAAAGTCTGCATGACTCATTTTCAACTTTGTAGCTTGACAGGAATGACCCTGTAAATATGTAACATACTTAAATATAAACAGGAAAATAATTACAATGAAATGCATCCTTTTGGTTTCCATGCCATTGTTTCTGTTTTTAATGTTGCGTAAACTGGTTAGCACTACCACTAAGGTTTTAAAAAGTTATGAGTTTAATAATACAAAGAAATTCTGTCACATAATTCCTAACATTTAAAGTATTTAAATAACCAATCAAACCTCTGCAGATCCAGACAGTGTGCTCATAGTGTCAACACTGAGGGAGTACCACCCCATCACCCAATTAGTATAACACCTTTTTAAAACTACACTTGAAACGCTTAAGATGACCAATGAACCAAGCTAATGCCTCAATTACGTAACAAGCTAGTTTCAGTTTGTTGAACTCCCAGTGTAAATTAAATAAAATGTTCTATATTATGTTTTAAAAAAATTGTTTAAGTCAAAACTAGCAAAAGCTATTCAACCGAAAGGAAAATGATGCATGGTTTTTATCCTGCCTGTGCAGAAAAACCCTGAAAAACTAGTGAACTATTATGCACAAATAATTTCTTATATAGAAGAGTGCCAGGAAATACAGAAGAGCTGCAAGAAGTAGCCTACAGTTGAAAGCAAGTCAATAGAAGACCTTTTGCTGTTTGCTACAAGCCATGTAGGAGACACTGCAAACATGATGAAGAAGGTGCTCTGGTCACATGATCACTTTTTGGCCGGCATGCAACATGTCTGACAAAAAAAAAGCCTAACATTGTACATCACCCTGAACACACCGTGCCCATGGTGAAACATGATGGTGGCAGTATCATACTGTGGGAATGCATTTCACCTGCATGGACAGAGAAGCTGGTCAGGTTTAATAAAAAGATGTTACGATTACTAATTAAAACTTTGATCTACTTTGTTAAGGATTTAATCTAACCTGGCCAGCCAGATTGATTATGTGTAGCAGTTTACGTTCTGCACATTATCAATTTAGGACTGCTCCTATCCAATCAGTTTGAGGAAAGGAGCAGAACTCTCCAAGCTGATTGGCTGAAGCGACACCTAGTACCCGGCTACCAAAGGTTGGTTTGGCTAACCATGGTATCAAATTAAAACGTAAGCAGCAGAAGTCATGAGAAACCACAAGAAGGTAATCGAGTCAAGGTACTTCTTGCTGTTCTTCTTTCAAAGATGAAATCATGGATTCTTACAAAACAGATGTGATGGCAGCAGCTACGTGTACGTCCTCCTGCCCTGTCACAATTATGTTGGTTCTGCTATGGGCTCAGTTGATCGCACCGGGATGTCCCGCCTTAAACCACAATACTGCAACGTGATTGGCCCGAACCATTTTTGGTTCAGCTGCAGACGGTTGAAGCCGGAGTGGTACAAGATGGATTCTTGTGTGTTGGGTGCGATTTGCCAGAGGGGATGGGGGGGATTTACCCCCCCTCTGTTTGTGACGTCCCCCCCTCTGGTCATTCATGTTTTATCCCTGGGGGGGATACATTCCTCCCCCACTCTGGTCTGAATAAGTCATATTATGGATTTTTTAAAATGTATATAAATTAGGGCTGTCAGTTTTACCACAACACCGACATTTCTTTTGTCGCCGTTAATTGCGTGTCGAAACACTCACACACCGTTCCCTAGTGTTTTTTCCCCTCCGTGCTCTCCGGACTGTGTTTCTTTTATCCTCGGCGCTTTCCGTACTTTCAAGAGCGCTAGAGACTGTAGCAAAGCAGATCCGCGCTCACTGTTGCACAGACTGTTTATTTCATGTGACTTTGGTCTTCTTTTATTCTAAAGGCGCTTGTAAATTTCATAAGTCACGGGTTGCGTTTTTTTTTTTTTTGGGCACGTTTCTGAAAGTGAAATCGCTTATTTGGGCTCTAAAATAAGTGACGAAATAGGGGTTTTTAAGAGACCTGCCTGCACTACATTTGAGTGTATCCAGCTGAAATATCCCTCCGCCATAGGAGCCGACGGTAGTAAAGGCAGACAGAGCAACTCTGCTCGTATTTTCTGCAGTTTACGGTGCAATAACCGGTGATAACTGCTGAAAGTAGATTACTTGGTGCAGATCACCATTTTAAGCAGAGGTTGGTTCTGAAGATGAGTTTTTAACACGTTGATAACATTGCAGAAACCCAACCAATAAACCGTACTTTAATGCTTATTAATTTGTTTTCTCTGTATTTGACAAACTAAGGCTGAATTTCGTTGCCAAACGAAGGACCTGGAGTTACTAAACAGTTGCTAAACAGTCTCATTCAGGGTATTAAGCTCCTGCCCAGTTGCAAGCAAAGTGTAAGACTGGAATGAGCTGGAAATTTAAAACCTTTTTCCAGGCTTAAACCCTATGAATATGGATATAAACAGCAAGCAAAAATATTCAAAGAAATTATTGTTGTTGGTGTGAAAGCTCAGAATTAGATGTGTGTGAGAGAGAGAGGGAAAAAACGAACAATAAAACATGACTTTATTTAAATGTAATTTTTTTTATTAAGTTATATGGATATGCCTAATACCATGTCTATCTTTGTTTAAGAGGCAAAAAACTATATCGGCATGGTATTTATTTACAAATTTAATTACACATTGTGTAAACATCAGGGTGTCATGATTAATAATTTAGCCATTATAGTCCAACGTTTAACATTTGGCACTAGGATGTTTTCATTCCAATTCTCAAAAGTGCTTGAAAAATAACAAAATAAAAATATTTTTTGTACAAGTATTTTATTAGTGTCATTTATTGCAAAATTGCATTTTAAAATGCCCAAACAGGCTATTACACTTTCAGAAATAAAAGGATAAAACATGCAATTAATTTGCAATTAATCTCGAGTTAACTATCGAGATTATGTGGTTAATCGATTCAAATAAAAAATCTTAATCGTTTGACAGCCCTAATATAAATACATGTCTTGCGTCCTTCACATTTGTTAATTAAATTTTTTGTTGTCTGTTTTTAAAGAGTATTAATACGTTTTCTGCTCGAAGCGATTAAAGTAAACTAATACCCACTCCTGAGTCCAGACAGTAGATGGTGCAAGTTTAAAAACAATAGTCTAACCTACTGGATCTAGCTAGCTACCTGAAAGAGTAGCTGCTAGCTAACCAAGTAATGAATGAGAACGTGTGGCAGCATGGACGTCAACATATGAGAAGTATTTTGTCATATTTCGGCCCGAGAAATCAACAGAAAAGGTCAAGAGTAGATGACGGGACAAACAGCCATGGTAATGTTGCAGGACAGGTTGCATGACAGCATGCAAGCCACATAACCTTGTTGTTATGTTCATTTATAAAACACTTGAAATGATCCCCCCTCTCTGTTTTTTTTTGCAAATCGCACACTGCTCGTGTGTTTGTGAACGCACAAATAACGTGAGAATTTATCTTGCAGGCAAGGTTAGATTTGATTTCTTATTGCGAAAAATTCTCCCGCAGTACAAAATAAAGGCCAGGGATCCAAGTAAGAAAACACGGTTTCCTCGAGATACCCTCACTTACTGGTCCTGGAAGATAAACCACTCGTCGTTATTGTTTTTTTTTTACATTTGTAATCTATCCCAACCTCTCTTTCCCAAAGATGCTGTCAGTGAGAAAGAGGCTGGGAATATTGTGTGTGTGTGTCTGTGTGTGTGTGTGTGTGTGTGAATGTGCGTGAGATCTGTGGCATAGTGTGAGACATTTGTAAATAAGCTGTCAGAAAGATATTTGCTTTGAGGCACGGACGAAGCGGCAAAGTATGAAGTTAGATGGGAATATTTCAAACAGAATGTTAAAAATCTCGACACTACAATGTTATCTGTCTGCATTTCCTGGAAATTAATGGCTGCCGTCTTTTCTTGACAAACCAGATTGTCATTCCCCGTCCATCCTTCCTGTTTTCGCCACGCGTGGAAAGAGCTCCCATACAGAGCCTTTCAAAGGTATTCAGAACCTTGGAACTCATATACTTGTGGAAGAATGGTGAAATTTCACAAATAAAACTCAGCTGTGGTGTGCGTTTGTATTCAGTCTCTCTGATACCCCTAACACTGAATCTAGTACAGAAGTTACATAATCGCTGAATACAGGCCACCTGTGTGCAACTGAATCTAAGTATAAAACCAGCTGTTCAGTGAAGGCCTTAGAGGTTTGTCAGAGAGCACTAGAGAACCAAAAGCCCCACGAAGACCGAGAAACACAGCAGAGAGGAGGTTCTGGAGAAGTTTAGCGCAAATCTAAAGCTTTTAACATCTCAAAAGTTCTGTTTAACCCGTCTGAAAACGGGAACTCTAGCCTGAGACTTGGCTGCTCATCCAAACTAACCAAAAACCATGGAAGTAAAAAAGATTTTATTTTTCACCCCAATGCAACATGTTATGTGTGTGAAAACCTGCACGGCACATTAACCTGAACACACCATCTCCATTGTAAAACATGGCAATGGCAGCATTATGGTGTGGGGAAGCATTCCTTTGGCAGGGAGCAGGAAGCTTTTCAGAGTTGACTGGAACGTGAATGGGGCTAAATGCAGGACAAACCTGGAAAACAAAACTGTTCCAGACTCCAAAAGGTTTGAGACCTGGGCAGAAGTTCACCTTCCATAAGGACACGTTTTCCCAAACATACCGTCAGAGTAGCTTTGCAATAATTAAAGCTTATCTCTGTGTTAGAACGGCTCAGTCCAGACTTAAAGCCACATGGGAATCTGTGGCGACACTTGTTCTCCAGTCAAGCCGACTGAGCTTGAGCTATTTGGTGAAAGTTATGGACAAAGATTTCAGTCACCAGCTTTGCAAAGCTGGTAGAGATATGCCCAAAAGACGGAAAACTGGTCGCCTAAATACATGGACTTAAGGCAAATGCACGTTGTACATGAGATTTCTATTTGTTGTGAAGACTGAAAATGTGTATAATCGTCTTTCCAGATCACAGTTACTCACAGCCTCAATCTATTCCTTGTCTATCGTATAAAATCCCAATAAAATACATTGAAGTTTGTGATTGGATCAAGGCAAGACACGAAAAGGCCAAAAGGGTATTAATACTGTTGCAAGGCCGTGTCGATAGAACAAGAGCTACTTCAGCTCACTTGTTTTGTCTTTTTATATCATAATGGTCAGATTGCACCATTTTCCCTGTAGGGCAGCTCAAGGTCATGAGTGGCAGCAAAGCAAATGTTGAATCATGGGAGTCTTTTTCCTGCTGCAGACTCAATGTCTTTTCTTTGAGAATCTTCAGCAACTCTCCTCAAATGTGCAACATTGACGAGCTTTAACGCGACATGAATCGAGAAGATCGGCCCGTGCGATCAATAGTCCATTAGAAGGACGCAGAAGAAGAGAAGAGTGAGTGAAAACAGATAAGGCGAGAATATGGAGAAGATTAGAAAGGACAACGATTAAGGTCCGGAGAGAGAAGAATAAAGCAGAACAAAGGCAAAGGTTGTGTGTTTTTTGAAGGCAAGAGGAGGAGAAGGTTAGAAGGGCGAGGTCTGCCTCGGAAGACAGGCACTGCATGTGGGGGGTTATCCAAGGAGAAAGATGAGGAGGAGGGGAGGAGCGCAGCGATCTGAGGATGACAAAGGCCCTTCAGAGGATGCAGAGACTGACCAGCAGTTTAGGAGAAATCCATAGAAGATGCAATGTCAATCCTAATTACTAATTCATTAACCTGCCAACTCCCATCCCCCTTTTCTTAGCCAAACACCCTCCCACGTAGGCAGTCAAGCTGCCCGTCTCCCCCCCATCTGTGTCCCAGGAGAGGCAGAGGGATGGATTCATGGAGAAATGAAGAGATGCGTCTGTGGCTAAGTGACATCTGCCGGGGCCGTGATGGAGGCAACGTGTTGGGAACGCTGCAAATCCCTGATGTGACAATGGCAGGGAGGAGGAGGTAAACCTGCGAAGGGAAAGAGCTAACAGCTTGTGTTCTGCTTCGTCGGGAAGAGGGGTGGTCTCCTGTAATGGTGCACATAAGTACATTAATGTGCAGTGGCAGAATGTGCATATGCCCGCGTTTGATCATGCATGCACCTATTAATGTGTGCGTGGTGTTTGAATTTGCAGCCGTGCGAGACCATGTGTGTTTGTTTATAAAAACGAACGCAGGTTTCAGAGGACATAAATCAATATGCTGATGTTGGTCTGCTGAAGCAATAACGCTGAGCGAAATCAAAGCAAGGGGGAGGTGCCAGACAAGACTGATAGTGTGTCCTTTTGCTTCTACCTCCAGACTCCTGGCTCTTTGTGCGTCTGGCTCTAACACATGTTAGTTTCATCCCGCAGCTAGACCTCCTGCAGCATTCCTCTGCACACGCTAGCATGCAAAACTCATTATAAAGATACAGATGCAAACGTGGGCTCTCCGTTCAGTCCTGAAATGCCTTCACACACACACACACGCGCGGGCCCACGAAATGACACGGTGCCGCAGAGCAGAGTGGATTTAAACAGAGAAATCCTCCAAACAAGTATTGATCGGCAGAGTTTACAGCTCCAGTTCCCTCTGTCTCTCTTCAGGCTGAACGACAGAGAGCTCTACGGGACAGCTGGGGAGCACGCACACACCGACAGCAGCCATGGTCTGCACACACACACACACACACACACACACACACACAGATCACAGACAGAACGTGTGCACGGCGTGGGCCTTTGATTTTCATCCCTGAACTTCAGAGCAACGTGAGCCTGTGTGCATAAACCCCGTTTGCATCTTTAACATCTGATATAAATGTGGCCGCATGCATTTGAGCGAAGAAGATAAACACGAGCAAAACGAGCTGTTCTGAAGCTGCTTTGCTACGAAACTAGAGTCTCATGACAACATTTTAGAAGTTATTTTTGATCAAAGTTGTTTCCTTTTTTTTTTTTTTTTTGCAGAAATCATGTGATGTGCTTTCAAGATGATTTGTGTTCACAGAAAGTCCCCAGGAACCCTGGAAAATTTGATTTGTAAGCTAAACACAAAAATCCATGTTTCCAGACATGCTCCAAAAACATAAATCTCATCCGCTCTTCTTTATCAGTATTCAATCTCACATCTCAAAGTCAGCTAAAGTCGACTAAAGCTGAAAACACCTATTAGTTTTCTTCTGTCAAATCAGAACACCCTCCCCATCAGGATCCCCATTGACACACTTGCAGTGCTTTGTAAAGGTTCACGCTCACTGATAGGCAGTATTCCGTGTTACAACCACATCATCCATGTATCTTGTTGGGATGCATGCCAAAAAAAATCTGACCTTTAAGAAAAAGTGGCAAAAAAAAAAAAAAAAAAAAAAAAACAGAAACTTCTGCGGTTAAAAAAAGCCATGTATGGGAACATGTGGGAAAATCGATGAGACTAGAACTGAACCTTATGGCATATATTCAAAATGCTATGTGTAACTGAAAACTAGCACAGGACATCAACTTGAAAAAGCATCCCCTTTGTGAGGCATAGTGGTAGCAGCATCATGGACACAGTTGATGGGAAAAGCGATGGAACTAAATAAAGGGGAATCCTGGAAGAAAGCCTGTCAGGTGCTGAAAACTTTACACTTGAGTTAAGGTTCATCTTTTATTTATTCATTAGTTGAGGCTCATTTTCCAGCCAGAAAACAATCCTAATTATACAGTCAGAGCTATGGAATGGTTTAACCTCTTATGACCTGAGAATTTTGGTCCAGATGTAGGCTTCTAGATACCTGAATAAGGGCCACACAAATAAGTTTATCTTCAAATATAAATGTTGGTCATAAACCTCATTTATAAATCTGTCAGGAGAAAGAAAAATATATGCTGGAAGAGAATCTGATCATGTTTAGGTATCGAAAAGCGTATGTTTAGACTAAATTCTCAGGTCTTGAGAGGTTAAGCTAAAACTAATATTTATGTTGCCCTGTCAAGGTCCACAGAGAAACTGTGGCAAGATTTTTCAAAATGACATTTACTGACCATTACATTTTAATATGACTAAGCCAGTTATTTTTGCTAAAATTAATGGGGGAAAGAAGTCTCAGTATCTAGATGTGCAACGCTGATAGCGGTATACCCCGAAAGACATGCAGCTGTAATTGTTGCAAAGCGGTTCTGCACAATATTGACTCAAAGGGGGAAATATGAATACAAAATAACCCTTTTCAGAATTATTTGTGCATAAAATGACCCAAAAAATTTATTCTTTTGCGTCCAATTCAGTACTATGCTGCACTTCGTGTATCTGCCACAGCTGGACAACGTGCCACAGTAAATTGCCAAAGTGGAAAGAAGCAACTTGATGAGCACAACAAAGAGCCCACGGTGCTGACAAGCCTCCAAATGGCCCAGATCCCAGTCTGATTGATGGCCCATAAGATGCAGCAGAACAAGCCTCAGCCACAGAGGACACAATTAGCAACACAAGACCGGAAGGGTCTAGCGTAGGCATTTCTTTCTGGTCAAAATAAGACAAAAAAAAAGGACCACTGGCGTCACAAAACACATAATTATTTGTTAATGTCCCAAAACAATTAAAAGGACATTTGTCTGGAGGTGCTGTCAAGCTGCCATGTCTTCAGAAATGCTCTCCTGGGGGAACGGGGGGGTGGTTAGCTAAGCAGCCACTCAGTAGCCGGTGATGACATGATGGCCTTGAACAATAAGATGTATGTGTCACTGGTCTCCACCGAATGTGACAGCTTAATATGGAGCAAAAAAGAAAAACCTCATACCCACCTTCACACTGGACATCCTTATTTAGCTTGCGCGCCTTTGTGTTGGACTCCATTCCCTCGGCTACCTCATCAGCATTCATTACCCCCTGTGAGGAAGGGGGCACGCAGCATGTCGGGACTGGTGATGTGCATGCAAGGAAACGCACCCCCGTATGAGCGTGCCTCTCCTTTGGTTCGTATGACGACGGGGCTTTAAAAACCAGGTTACACAGACGCGTCTTATTCCGCATTACAAGGACAGGTCCGCTGGGAAAGGTATTCACCGGGAATCGCTGAGGAACAAGGGCCTAAAAGGTGCAGGCGCATGGAGCACTTCAGCTCCTGTTTATAGACGAACCGGATCTGTATTTATGTTCACATGTGCGCCGTGGTGTGTGGGATACAGGGAAAACACAGATGACCTTGCCAACATGGTGACTGAAATGTGCCACGCGTGCTGGAGAGGCAGTACGGATCAGGAATCTGCTGGGCAGGCTGGTCGGCACACACGGGGTGTCACACTTTGCCTCGGTGTGCCAAGCTGGAGACGAGGATAATAGCGTACTTCACTCGCAGAGGCGCAGCTCTCCTTGACGGCTGAAAACTTTCCCAGCGGGAAGTTGCTTGATAAAAGCAGTGGTTGATCTCAAACCTGTGATGGACAACATTTGAGTTTAAAGGATGTAGGAAAGCGTTTTGTGTACATTTGTGCTCATAAGTTTACGCATCGGTGCAGAGCTGCTGATGATTTCAAGAGAATATGAATCACAATACAAAGCCCTGTCTTTCTCCCAAGGCTGAGTTTGTGCTTTTTGAATCACGATGACAACCCATAACGCCCCACCTCAACATCAATGACAGCCTAAAGGATTTTGTGGCGGTTGTGGAAGTGGCGCCTTCTTTTCTCAGATAGTAAAGCTCTCCATTATTCTTGGCAAAGGCCTTCCTGTCCTGTTTGTCTTGAGACCTGCCCAATGTGACTCAGTAATGCTGAGGCCTGAAACTCCAGAAACCTTCATTTATACCCGTTCCAGCCAATGACAGCTGAAAACATCCAAGTGCATCACATGAAGGCTACACCTTCAAGGCTGAAGGGTGCAAATTTTCCTCCAGGATTTTATGAGAATCTGCTGCATTCATCTAGATTCTAGACTAACTTTTCTGTGTCTTTGTAATAGTAATATCACCTTTATTGTCATTGAAACATACATTACAATGAAATTTGTTCTCTGCTTTTAACCCATTGGGGAGCAGTGGGCCGCCATGTGCGGTGCCCGGGAACCTCAGGGACCCAGAGTGCCGGCCCTGGGGATCGAACCGGGTACTTGCATCCTTCTCTGAGTACAAGCGTGCTGCTCTAACCACTAGGCCAACACTCCCCATACACCGAGACACAGCTCGATAGGCAATTTTGGGTTAAGTGCCTTGCCCAGGGGCACATCGACATGTGGCAAGGGGAAGCTGGAATCGGACCCACAACCTTCTGATTGCCAGACGACTACTCAACCCATCAAGCCATTGTCGCCCGATTCTCTGCATTTAACCCATCCCCGTCGGGGAGCAGTACTGTACAGCCACTGTAGGTCACCCGGGGAGCAGTCGGGGGTTGAGGGTCTTGCTCAGGGACCCAGAGTGCAGGCAGTTGGGATCGAACCTTGAATCCTTCTCAGAGCACAAGCGCGCTGCTCTAACCACTCGGCCAGGACTCCCCCATTGGTAAATGGCTTGTACTTGTATAGCACTTTATCAAGTCCGACCACCCTAAAGCGATTCACACTACAGTTATTCACCCATTCATGCACACATTCACACCCTGACGGTGGTGAGCTTTGTTGGTAGCCACAGCTGCCCTGGGGCGGACTGACAGAGGCCCCAGGTCTTTGTAGCTCACACATCCCAGATCATCAGCTCGCCACCTCTGTGTTTCGCAGTGGGAATGGTAAGTTTCATTTTTGTCTCATTCCTCTAAAGGACTTCAGAACGGTAAAGGTTTTTTTGTTTTTTGGGTTTTTTTGACAGGGACAGTGTACATTAATTAGCATTGCTGCAAACACACCAGAATTAGCCAGAAGGCTATTATTCATCCGTAGGCCCTGGACAGATCTTAAAATTGTCTACCTAAGAACACAGCAGTAAGAATTTTACAATACAAATATAAAAAGAAATAAAACAGATATAACTCTATTTTGTCTCTGTGCTGTTTGGCTTCCTTCTGGCAACTCAACCACTTCTCTTCAGACGCCTCCCCACGGTTTAACTTGGTATCAGCATTACTGTGTGTTTCCAGGGCAAAACCTCCAGGTTAGATACACTTTTGATAAAAGTTCCTGTAGTCAGTATAATTGGAAAAAAATAAAATAAAAATCCTGCAGGTTTGATTGGCCCGTCAGGCACTCAAGCAGATTTCTTTGCAGTACATTGACTAAGTACACCCTGGCAGCAACAACTTGACGTAGCCCATTTCTGTAATACTTTAGCCATCTCTTAGATCATTGTGGAGGAATTTTGGCCCGCTCATCTTTCCAGCATTGTTTGGCTCACTTGTCTATTCACAGCTCCCTTAAGGTTCCCCTGCAGCATTTTTATGTTTTTTTTTTTAGACCCAGCCTGGTCTCATCTGTCCATATGTCAGATGTAACTTTGCAAAGCCAAGTAGCGCTGCCATTTTTTTAATTTTTACAGAGATAATTTGTCTTGGCAGCGTTTCCATACAGCGTGAGATGGGAGACATGCAAAAATCCAACGGGCTGAAATAGATCCACGTGCAAAACAAACCCTATATTTTGATATTGTTCCTTTGAAACTCCTGTTGAAAGAGCACTTAGCTTTTCTCACAACTTTATAGATGTTTGCTGGATTCAATATAGGAATAAATGTAAATTACTTTTTTACAGCAGACACTTAAACAGCTTTAAAAAACAACATCTAAGTTGTAGGGAAAATAGACTATTGTGGCAGGGTGTTAGAGGACAGAGGACTTGGCCCAGCAAGCGTTTATCCTGCCGGTGAATCCTGTTGGGAGGTAAAGCAATTTTTCTTTATGCTCTGTTTAACCGCCTCCATCTCTCATGTGTATACAAATGCTTATCCTTTTCATAAAGCCAGCCGTAGTGCGGCCCATGCATTAAACATTAAGCAGTCGAGGGAAGAACTGGGGAATACCAGCAATCGTAGCATAGAAAATCCGACCGGCCATGATCCGGACCGCTAGAACATGATGCCCGGTGTAATATCAAGCTTAACAGAGAATACTCTGCATGTAGCGACGACAACACCAGAGACTAATCACATTCATAGGCATTTCTTGCAGATGACATTAACATTTGCATGCTGTAACGAGAGCATCAGTATGCGCAGTTGGTTTCAGCGTGCCCTGAAGACAGCAGTTTCTTCTTCTATTAGAGTAAAAATTCAATGTTGTTGGGGTAAGAGGTCATATTAAAGCTTTACGGGTGTGTTTTTCGAACAATCTCTCCGCAAAAACTGTTTTTAAAAAAAAAAAAAAGAATCTGACCTTATTAACCTGTTTCAGCAGCAGTCTGGTTAAAAAAAACAGAAGTGCAGCAGGCTGTGTATCATTGCTGCTCCCATTAAGTTTATTAGAGAATTTGCACCTGGTACGTCTGGCAATGGGGAGAAAATATGGCATGCATAATCCTGCTCTAATATTAAACTTGAGATAAAAGGCTAAAACATTTGCTAGTAAGTGATGTGGGTTAAAAACAGATGATTTTTAATATAATAGCATTACACGTTATTTGTATGGATTAAAAGCAAACTTTAGCTCAATGCTTTTGCAGAAGCTCTGCAATTTATCAGGAAATGTTCATGCTGCCATTATGAGCATGAATTATTCTGGGACTGTGAGTATGAACTGCTCTTTGTTTTGTTTTTGGAATGGAAGGAATGAGCAAAGAAATGCTTGAATAAAATGCAAAAACCAACTGTATCTAAGTTTCAATTGTCTGACCCAAACTCTCACCGCCAGAAGGAAAGAAATTAATTATGGGGTTTTAATGAACAACCCAGATCAAAAAATCGAAATAAAAAAAGACAAAATAATAAACCAGAAATATGGAGGGAAGACAATGGAGTGCAGAATTACGTCAGACAGGCTACAGCAGGATTGCGTTGTATGGAGCAGATGGACCAGCAGCCACTAAAGAACCAAAGGTGAATACACAGTCAGGTTCAATAAATTACAGTATGCATTTCTAAGAGGCTTATTTGTCAGATTAAATGTACCTTTTAAAAATAAAAAAACAACAACATTTAAACCAGTATTAAATATACATACATGAAAGAGTTTTCTTTTTCTTTTTTTAATGGTAAAAGCAATATTCACAAAATAATCACTAACAGAAGTAATTAATTTAAAATATCATCAGTATGTGTTAATCTATATAAATGTGTTTTACTTAGTGAATTGAGGTACTGGAATAAATTAACTTTTCAAATAATATTCAAATGTATTGAACATGACTGTATATCGAAGAGAATTGATGAGTGGAACAAAAAGATGAGAATAATGATAGGAAGTTCTCTGATTAGAGCACAATCAGAGAACCGAGACAGAGCGAATCAAAGAGAATGAATGGCAGAACAGGAACTAAATACAGTTCAGACACAAACAAGTAGGACACAAACAGCACAGCTAGATATAAGAAAGAGTCAAAACCAACAGGAGCCTAGGGAACTCAGAAACAGTAGAAAGCAGGAAATATAGAGAAGCCAGAACAGAAAGGGCCATGCTAACCAGAATAAAACAGGAAGCTACCAGCAATAAAGCAAAGACAACTCTAAATGTTATAAATTTTACTAACCACACACGCTACACCAAGTCCAATATAAGAAAACAGTGACAAGAGCTATATTTGACTGAGTCAAGGTGAGGATATCAATAGTAAGGCAATTATTCCAACTGCTAAGCATGGTGGTGAAAGCATTGTGCTGTGGGTCATTCACATGAACTCTATTATTGCAGCCAATAAAGGTCGATTGATCTCCAGCCAGAATAATACCAGGAGCTAATTAAAGGACACCGCTGGCTAGTGCACATTTGAGCATATATTAGTGGAGGTAGGTTAGAGAAAATATAAACCAAATTCAAAGCAAATTCAAAATGTAAATGCCATAAACTCCTACATATCTCTTTAAAGAAAAATACAGCTTTAAAGAGATATGTATCTATCACAAAGTGCAGTTACAGAGAAATGTTTGTAAATATATATAGCTTTTCTTTAAATCAGCTGACATTTATTTTATTACTTACATTTTATATTAGTAAGACATGGAGTTATTGTTCGATAAACCAAGTCCCAGTAATGAATAGATATTTATTGCTGAGGCTTATGTATATCTAAATGATGTAAAGATGTGGATGTGTTTTTTTTTTTTTTAACAGAATTCAAAGTCATCGTTGTTTGTTTTGTTCTATTAATTATTCGGGTGTGGAAAATGGGCGAATGACTGGCCAAGACCTAAATCTATTAGACAAAAACCAGAGAGCCTGCTATGCCGGTCGCATCCAGCAGAGGGCGCCGTCGGGGCGCTGTGGTTCCAAGGCGAGCGGCGCCTTTCTAATCTCCTCCCAGTGACTTAAGAACGATGCGGATGCAGAGCGTACTTTCCCAAGGTGCGCCTTTCATGGCGGTGAATCACAGAGGTAAGAGAGTGACACAGACAGCCCGGTGGAAAACATTACCCGGCAGTGCATTGTTAACATTAGTAGCGTTTTGTTCAACTGACCCGAAGGTGATTACATGGGAGGTTACCGTGTGGCAATTATAGGCCTCATGCTCAAGGAAGTAATTTATTTAAAAAAACAAACCTAAAAAAAAATCTCTCTTTTAGGGGCACTTTCTAAAAGTGGCTGAACTGCAGTAGTGTTTTAAAACTCACAATATGAAGGCATACGCTGTGTAAATACAGATTAGAATAACCCTGTGACACGTCAGTATTATTCAGTAAAACTCATCAGCAACATGGAGCGGCTGCTGCTGCTGCTGTGCGACCTGACCATCAGGTTCTTGCCCCCCTCAGTGACTAAGTGAGTGGTAAACAAGCAGGTGTCTGGTATCACTGAAAACACCGGTTTTGGTAGAAACTTAGCGCTATTGACTGTTGGCAGCTGCTTGGTTTCATTTTGCGTAATGTAAACATATTACGGGGGTCAGACTAAACGTTTTTGGACTGCATTTCCCTTCTCCAGTCCCACTTGAATCCGCCTCAAATTTCAAGATTAATGTGAATAACATTTCATTTTAATGTGCAAATTTGTTGGCTAGGGTCTATAACGTGGAGATAAGCCTTAATACATATCAGGCTGCACAGCTGTCCACTGTGCACACATGTAAAACACATATTAATGATAATATGACATGAAATCTTGTTGGTTTGCTCACAGGAGGGTGGATTTTTTTTTTTTTGTTTGTTTTTTTGGTGTTGATCACGGCAGTTTCAAAATACCAGATGTTTCTGCAGATATTACCCTCTATGGTTGATTATTTTACTTCGTAGTAATTTACTTTCACTGGATCAACATTTTCTTAACAAAACCGAAAAGTCTTTCCTTCGGCAGATGGATCCAAAGGGCCACAGTGAAAAAACAAGATAGCTGTGGGATCATTTAAATTGAAATGGGAATATACGCATTGGAGGAATAAATGTACGTCCCCTTGCTTATTTAAACGGGTCAGTGTTTTTCAAATAAATTTTTTTTGATTGCACCTTTAATATGTTTGGATATGTAAAATGTATTAAATAAATGATAAATTAATTGTATGGGGGTCGTTCCAGTCTTAAATATTTATTTATTGCATCCATAAGTCACGTCTCCCAGTATTTATTTAATTATTTATTAATTATCAAATAAATGTTGCTGATGCTTTTTTTTCATGTAAGCTATACATTTGTTTATGATTTGCCTGTTTTACCATTGATTATGATCTCGATCATTTTTTTCCTTCTATTTAATGAAAACATTATAGCTAAAAAAAAAAAACTGTCACTGTTTTTGGCCTATAAAAGCCTCGTCATTATCGCGTTTCAGACATCAGATATGGGCAAGGAGAGGGTATTGGCCAGAAAGATTCAGATGAGTGCACATCGACATTTTCTGGCAATCCATTACTTCCTGTTTCCTTGAAGCTTAAATACTACATAACACAGAGGCCCATTTCTTTAAGGCAGCCTTCAAAATGAAAAAGACAACAAACCTGGTCATGCAAGTTGGGCAGAGGTGTGTCAAGCTTCAGATTATGTCACTGTAATACAACATGACTTTATTTGCAGACTTTTTAAAAGGGGGGTGCCAAAAAAAGGGGCTGCTGCGTCTGCTAATTTACAGCCTCTATATTCTATAATGCTGCATTGACGCTCACACGTTTGCTTGATTCAGTTCATTGTCACTTTTTAGGCTCCTTCTAAACCCAAAAAAAAATTTTTTTCCTGTAAACACTCGCTCCATGACGCTGACAGCTTATTTTGTTATCTACACATGACTTCTCCTGCGTGCTTATGTTATTAATAGCTGCAGTCGCTCCTATTATGTGACTGGTATTCACACCATCCTCTGTGGCTTGTCAGATCTGGCACCGCTGGGTGGAGAGCAAACCAAAAAAAAAACAACAAAAAAAAAAAAACAATAGCTGCTGGTACCATAACTGTGTCAGCAACCTGTTGACGGAAAAATCCCGAGGGACAAAACAGCCGCGTTTCCTTCCTGCGCATGTGCTGTTGTGAGCCGTGGTTTTTTAATGCCAATCTAGCAGGATTTCCTCAGGGGAGGCGAAGGAGGAAGGGAAGGTGAGCCACAGCTTTGCAGATGTGATCAAATCCGATTTGAAACAAAAAGAAGTGAAAGCAGAAATTGTCTGATCTGCTCTAAATCTTAAAGGGAGAAATGTTACTGAGCCTGTCCGGACGATTCATTTTATTTCCCAGCACAGGTTAAGATGAAACATGGGAACATTAGAAACAATAAAAGCCCATCGGTGTTTTACAGCTAGTCATGTGTCATTTTCGTCCTTTTATTTCCTCGTCGCATTTAGGTGAAACTTTCCAACGACGTAAACTGGAGAAAAGAGCAGGAGAGAGGAGAAGGAGGAGGGAAAAAAGCCGAATGCCAGTCCGTCCCACTCTTGCTGAGTACAAATACAGCTGAGAAGAGTTCGGCTTGCATACCTCAGCTTTAGACACACAGACAGAGGCGTGCTCTTTCACGTCACACACACACACACACACACACACACACACTGATTAATCCAACCCCACAGAGGCACCAGGATTCAGAGCACAGTGCAGAGATGCTACCGGCTGGCAGACACTGAGTAAGTCCACTCTCCCTCCTCTGTCCTCCTCTCTTTCTCTGGCCCGTCTTTGTTGTCTGACTGCTGTTCCACGGCCCGTCTGGGCTCATTTGTCTCTCGCCCTCCTCTCTGTCGCTGAGAAATGGCCACTGTTTGCTCAGACTGAGAGACTTTTCAAACTTTTCCCCTCAGTATGCTGCGCACATACATCCCTGCCCTCTTCTCCCCTGCTTTCTTTCTGTTCCCCCCCCCTCATGTGAGAGGCAGGAGAAAGATCCAGCACTAATTAGCATGTGGGCACAGAGCCACGAGTTGATGTTTTACCTTAAATGATAGATTGAAGCATGGTGATGGAACTGGATTTGGTCCCCAGTGCGATTGTGGATCGATGCATCCAGCTCGTCTGCATCGGTTCAGTTAGTTTAAGTCTTGCTGAATTTATGCGCTGCTGTGGTCCAAAAAAAAAAAGGATGTTTGCTTCCAAACCTTTTAAATCACACTGACTTTATTTGTCTTGGTCATAAATCCAAAGTGCCAAAGAGTTTTTCGTGCCTGTGGAGATTAGGCGTGGAATGCTATGAAGGTCTCACAGAATGATGCCACTGAGTAAAGACACCACAGTTCCATGGTAGCACAAATAAAATGATCTGATCGCTTTTATTTAAAGCGACAACTATTCCTCCTGCTGCAAAAATGATATAATGGTCAATACAGCTGTTATGATGCTGCCCATAACCTGCATGCATTGTTATTTTCATCGCGATTTTACGGTTTTCACAAAAATCCAGAATCAACAACAGTTCGTTCTAGATTTGTTATTAGTTCCCACATGTTTATTGAGCAGAACATCATCCCTCTGTGCTGCCCTGCTCTTTAGGGACTAACTCAAGCATAACAAGCTGATATTATGACGCGATCTGAAAGCCGGAGGTCAGATATGGGGATGATGTCACGAAATTAGAGCATTCTAGTCGTACGTCTTGGTGGGACTTGCTCATTGTTATAGTGCTGGCTAATATTAGAAACACAAGATTATTGTGAACATGTTCACCTTTACTACGCGATCTGTGAGCAGCGGCCATACTGGATGCTGAACTTGGGGCTGCTCACCCATCCCAGAGGTCTCTTGTCAGAACTCCAGCTTCTCATGAAATTATTGTTGTTTCTCCTTCTGGGAACTTAGAAAATTTGACTTTGAAGTGCAAAAAGAATACACTATTAGCTGCTTAATGCTGAGTCAGGCTATCGGTGCGAGTGTCAGACAAGCTACTAGCAGTTTGCTAACTGTAGCGACAGCGTTGCCTTGATGAGGGCCATGGCCGGTGCTTTATTTAGTTTTAAATATTTCCAAACATCCAAATTTTCCTTTTTTGTATAGTCTATGGGAAAATGTGCAAGCTTTCTATCTGCCAGCTGGGTGGCAGTGCACAGAAAAGCTCCAAGCAGCATGAAAAGCTTGGAGTCTTAATAGTTGTTTTATCCCCTACATTACCACGTTTATGGCCATCTGCAGGACATTTCACACTGACCACAGGCATATTTACACCCACCATAGGGTTGTTTGGGATCTGCTTTCAGAACTAATGATTTAAAGTCATGTTCTTGTCAACTCCTGGTCTGGTGTAATGAAATGCGGTTATATGACTCCAGTTTATTATGTTTGTCAGCAGGAAGTCACTTAGAGTCATTTTGGTTTCATCAGGAGCCTTTATCTGTTACATTTTATAATAGTCATCTGGTCCAAACGGAGATCAGAACCACAATCAAAAGAAATGGTATGTACTATAAAGTCTACTTGGGAAAAAAAAGTTTAAAATTAACTTTTTGCCTATTTAAACAAATGAGTCAAATTTAAAGCAAGTCACATGTGGATTTCTTGAGGTTGTTATTTTTCAAATTACTGTAAAACCAGATCCCCTCAGGTGCAAATGGGTTAATAGTTAGCGCAGACTCACACCCTATTGGCTCTCGCCTAGCAGCACCGTTCAGTATTTTTCAAAAGTGCATGCGAGGCGGAGACTGCTTTTATTTACACACAGAGCAAGGTCAGTGGTAATTCCTGGAGTTTTTTTAGCTTGTGGGCTTCCTGGCTGGCTCATTAAAGAGAGCACCGGGGTCACGTGTGCTGATAAGGTGCAAAAGAACAAGCCCGTCTGTAGAAATGAATTATTGAAGCAGGCTTCTTGTCTCAGTGTCTGTTACTCACAGATAGTGTGGAGTCATTAGCACCCCGCCCTGTGTATGTGTGTGTTGACATACTGAACCTGCCCCTATTTGCCTTTCAGTGTTTAGAAACCCAGCAGCTTTCCCACTGCATGCTGCACCCCAGTACGCGCACATTACACTTGGCAGTGGGGCATTATTTGCTTAGGGCCCATTGTGTTCTGCCAGCTAAAACACCATTGAATGGAGTGGGACTAAACAGTACGGCAGATCTAATCTCTCTGTCTCTCCAACATCCACAGCAGCAGCAGCAGCAGCAGCAGGCCTGCCAAACTGGTCCGTACACTCTGGACCTCCAGAGCACCGAAAACAGTTCACAAAGGAGACCACTTTGACTTCCCCCGGCAGAAAAAAGAGCCCCTGAGCCTGCAAAAAAAAAAAGGGGATCTTGACCTTGAACGAGGCGGGAAAAGAAGCGATCATAGACCTACTGCTGCAACACGACCCACCGGACAGGGAGACAAGATGCTGGCTCAAATCCTGAAGGACATGTGGGTGGACCCCGATGTGCTGGAGGCCCTCGGTGAGGAGCAAAAGAAGATTCTCTTTTTGAAGATGAGAGAAGAGCAGGTACGCCGCTGGAAAGTGCGGGAAGAGAAGGAAGAAAAAGAAGGAAGGGACAACAGGGACACAAGGCCCAAGAAAGGTAGAGCGCAGCACTCCTTTAATCATACTGGTTGAACTGGCAGGGGGAGCACACGTAACAACTTCCAGTAAATTAGACTGAGCAGTCTAGAAAGATGCTTTAACAGGAGGAGCAACATTTTTGTAGCTATAAGAAAATGGGTGTTGATGTGAACGAGTCACCAGATGACACTAGTATATTCTCATAGACTCGGTTATGCAGCTGTTTCATATAGTTCAGACACTTCATAGAAGTCCTTCTCTGACCAAATGATCCCTTACTTTGACACAATCATCACAAACTAACACAGATCCGCATGCATGAAACTTATTATTTCAGCAAAAGATCAAATCATAAGCAACATGTCAAAAACAGCATGTACAGTAAGAGCGATCAGATCCAAATAAATGTATTCTACTGAATCCATGCTTACCACTGACGTTAAAGATAAAAACAGCAGAATCATGCTATATTCCAAATGATATTTTTAGGGAACCACTTAATGACAGACATTCCTATCACTGAATTCAATGTGGTACTAATAATTTTTTTGTCTGAGCATGGGTCTGTTCCTGAAATCAAAGTATACAGAGGTTTCAACAAGTCACAGTTTAAAATTCTCTTTTTCTGTCGTATTGTTCCTTTGACTTCAAACCTTTTTTTAATTAGATGTTGAAAAAGGTGTGAAAATCACTGTGTGAACAGCTGTGTGGAAAACAGAGTGGCCCAACACTTTACCTGAAAACTACCATTAAATCTTGTATGCTAGGTATTTATTCCCACCTATATCAACATATCAATAATCATATGGTTTAGATAACAACTTCATAACTGTGATAGATAAAATATTGTTGTTGATCATGTTATACATTTCTGTTTTAAACCTTGAGTTTAAATGCATTGCCATGAGAGTCTGATACTGGCCTGTTTCTACATCTATTGGCATTTTGTTTAATGTAGCTTTGAAAATGAGGTTTCCATTAATGCCAAAATTGTAAAAACTAAATATACAGATTTCTTTCTTTTTGTTAAAATTATGATAGAATCAAATGTTTTCTTACTGACTGGGGTATTTCTAGTTAAATCTAGTGAAATGTTAGAAATGTTCTTTTTAAGAGGTGCCAGTAATATCTCAACAAGAGCTAGCTTAAGACTTCCCGTTTCTTTACAATTGTTTATTCACTTTGAAAACAACTTTTAACAAAGTTTAACTTGTTTACAGCTGTAGTTACTAAGGCTATGCACAATTCCTTGATTAGTTTTGCCTCAATAACAAAGCTATGTCAGCTGTTTTTCCCTACAGCTAAGCTGAGATAGCATACTGCTAGCACTAGCTAACAGTGTGCTATCTCAGCTTAGCTGCTAGCACTAGCTAACAGTTAGCAAAAACATTGTTTATATCCTGAAAATGGCTAAAAATTCATGCACTTAACATTAAAGCTTGTTTCTTTTTAAGAGATGTGGATGTAACCACTCGTAAAAAAATTGTTATTTTTGTAATTCCTTCTGGTATATAGCATTTATCATTATTTGGGTGCCACAAACGTAGTCCTATATGTTGTGAGAACAATTATGCTTGAAAGTTGTTTTACAAATATTTAATTCTGTAATCGTCTAAACTCTTAGGTCTACATAAGTAATGAAGCAGTTTTGTTTCTAAGGTTACCAATCAAATTAAGTGTTTGTTTTTCTCTACTCATCAAACCCAGCCCTACATTAGAAGTGTTGATCCGTCTTACAAAGACGCTGTCATCTTAGCTTGTTCAGCAGCATAATAGGAGTGTGTATGTGTGAGTGTGTAACACAGCTTCTGTCTCTGCCAGTCAAATTGCTGTGTGGGCTGAAAGCTGAAGAAGATTGAGTAAACCCTGTGGTTTGGGGAGTCGCCACGCTTTACACCACATATCAAGTTACCATCTTTGTTTACCCAATCTCTGCCATGTCACCTGAGAAGAGGCAGAGTGGGAGCTGTCTGTGTGCTAGCATTACAGAAGACATGCTCCAGTTAGACGTCTTTACTGTGCGGCTTCAGGGTATTCATATAAGCTCATAAATGTCCTACTCAAGCACATTTAGGCCTCATCCTGTCACTAGATACACTGGCTCTCAAAAGTGTTAACGCCATCTTTAAAAATCATGTTTTTGCGCCATAAGACGCCGTGACACTCGTCCCATACAGCTCAGATATAAACCAAACAATTCTGCTGGGAGGATAACATTTGAGCATTCATCTACCTTTGTTTATCACCATCCCATATTGTTTTCTCTTCTCTGAAGAAGTTCTCCAAATCTATTGGATTATGATGACACCCCTTGTTCACAGCTCCCTTCAGATGACTTGGTGATTTTTGGTCAGATTTAATCCTGAACTCTACTTTGACCATTCCTAAACTTTACCATTATTTTTTTGATCATTTGAACGCATGCATTGATGCAAAGTGGTGTGGAAAAAATTAATCTCCCTCCATCTTCAGCTTTTTAGCAGACATCTGATAGTCTGGGGTCAAGACTGACTGAGCTTTAGAGCTGTTCATGACTGCTTCTACCTTGATTAAAAAGAAAAAAGACAAGCAACCGCAGATCATGATACAGTCACCACCATGTTTCACTGTGGGTTTGGTATTTTCTTAGGAAGGAAAGGCTTCTGTCTCTTAACTCTACTCCTTTGTTTAAACAGGGGAAAACAGGATGTTGTTGTCACATGTAAAACACAACCAGTACTTCATAGAAATTCATAAAGTTTCCCTATCAGTACCTTTTATTAAAGCTGTTTTGGTACTAGTGGCCTCTATTCATCAGTAGATGGAGAGGAAGAAGGTTAGTGAAGGAAAGGGAAGACATGCGGTAAATGGCCCAGGGCTGAGATGAACACAGGACAGCTGAGCGGAGGACTGCAGCCTCTGCATATGGTGTGCCACGTGTCAGCCCCTTTTCATCAGTTTCAGAGAAATGTTCAGTTTTAGCAATGTCTCTGTTGTCCTATATTTTCTCCACCGATTGCTAACTGCTCGTCGTTGTGCCGTGGTGCATGTATAATTTGTGGAAATGTTTATGTCCTCCTCTTAACTGATGCCGTCATACAGTGAGATTATGTTTTATCCTTTGCAAAATCTCTGCTAACAATGGCTTAAACTAAAGGTTGAAAACACGTAACTGTGAGGAAACCCCAGCTAGAACAGCGCAACTTTGTTTCAGGCTTATGAGATTCGAGGTACTTAACAGCAGGTGTGAACTCAAGAATGCTGAAAGTCAATCACAAGGTTCTTCAAGACAGTACAGTTTTAGTTTGAGGGTGTGAACACGGATCAAGGTTAGGATGGATTTATATTTTTCATATCTATTTTTTCCCCAAATCCTTTCTTTTTTTTCCACTTGAACTTTACGGGGTAGCTATATATGTCACATTAGTTTTGATTAAAAGCTCCTTAAAGATTTATAAAAATCTACTTTTTAAAGCCGCTATACCTCTAAGATTTGCTGCAGTTCGGTTTTGATTTGTGTTTGCTGATAGCAATAAAGGCGGTACATTTAAACTATATGATTCAGACAGATTCTTCTTATCTTATTGCTATAACTCAGTAACATGACTGTGGCTGAGAACATAAAGGTGTGTATGCCAACAGATTTATGTCTGAGGCGCCCTACAGTGACGTAACACGAAGACGTTTTTCCACAATGCCCCCTTGTGTGTGGTGATCCTCGCCAATAAGAGAAACACAGCCTTCTTTGTTTGGCACTTTCCTCTGAAATCTCCTGAGACTTTCATAGATTTGTCACAGATGATAACGAGGCTCTTGATGTTGCCTATTAAACTGGGTTACAGTTAGCAGAAAGCGGAGCGCTATTTTTCTAGATTTGAATTTCTGAAGCAGCACATCTATCTGTGACATCACGGGAGAGCTTTATCAGGGGCCGTAGAGTCATGGAAAACACCTGAGCACTGATTGACACTGATTGTCATGTGCGGCCTATATTTAACCACTGCGTCATGGTGAGGTAACAATGCTAAATAGTTGTTATTTTCCAGAGGCAGAGACAGAGACGTTTAACAATAGACCTTTTAAAGGTAAATTATAAAACATATTTTATTTCCTTAAGGCTGTGCAATATTAACTTGTTTTGAAACCTAAATCATAGGCGTCATAAAAAGTTATTTAAAAAAAAAAAAACACCAGAGGGAGCTTGTGTTGAACTGTCTCAAGGTTACCTTTATACTTCCTTGATTTCTTTTCCATCTCTCTCTCTCTTTTACCACTGGCTCCATTTTGCTGTTAATTGCATGTTTTTTTTATATGAAGAATACTGAAAATAAACACCAGCAAAAATATAGTTTAATATATAGAAGGCCAGGAGAACCAAATGGGGAGAAATTTGCCTTAGAAACAATGGGGACAGCATGTATTGTCAGCCGATGGTTGTTGTGTTTATCCTTGTAGGACAGCACCACCTACTGGCTAAAGTTAGTTATTGAGAGGTCTGATTCAATCAGAACCTTCCTGAATGCCTTTAATCTGAGAAAAAAACAGATAAAAATAAATGAACTAATTTTTTCTCTTTTTTCCCCCCTGTTCCACTTTATTTCTAGCTTCGAGCAAACAAGTGAGCTGGCTCCTCAGTCGGGACGGCGATGTGAGCGTGACGGTAATCGGAGAGGTGGATGAATTCAGGTCCTCCAAAGTCCTGCAGAACCACATGAACAACAGGTAGAAACAGAGAACTCGGCTGATCGTAAATAACATTCTCATATAATATCTGTCTCAAAAAACATGTTCCTAAACTAAAATAAAACTGTAATATAAAGACCTTTTTTATGTTGAGGTCAAACAATTGATTTATAGGCTGGAATGTACGTAAAAATAACAATAGATATCTTTCTCTTACAGGCTCCTCGGTGACAGCACGAAATGCATCCAGAAGGTGGACGTGCTGCCAGGAAGTGATGCCCAGCAGCACAGCATCAAAGGCGACGCCAAGCTCCCTCTCACAGATGTTAATGTGAGTCCCCGTGTGAGTTTGTACGTGGGTTTCCCGAATACAAAATGGCCAGCGTGCTGGATTCTGATCAGCACATCTTCAATCACACGCAGGAGAATCCAGCTTCACCACGCAACCAGTCATCTGGGGAAGAGGACTGCAGCGCTGATGAGGACCCAAAGGACCCCAACGGAGACGTTAACAGCGAATCGGGCGGCGGCTCAGAGAACGTCAGCGAGCTGAACCTCGTCTACAGGCCCCATTTTCGTAGGAATGGCAAGCGGCTGCCAAAGAGCAAGCTGACAGACGCGGAGACAGTGGCCCCACCTGACAGAGGTGAGACAATAAAAAGACTGCAAATTACCCCGTACATAACATTCTCCCTATGAAACCTAAAGCCATGATGTTTCACATCACCTCGAACGCGCCATCTTCAGCGTGAAACATTGCGGTGGCAGCATCATGCTGTGAGGAAGAAGGACGGATCTAAATACGGGGCAGTCTGAGACGGAAACTCTGCTTCCCCACACCAAACTCAGTTCAGCGGGTCATTAGCAGAGCTCTGCACTACCAGATTTCATGCTAAGGAGGTTATTCACCTGAATACATTTGATTCAGGTGCGGAGGGTCAGGGACGTAACCAAAGGTACGTCCCTGACACCGGCCTTTTATAGACTCGAGTTTTGAGACACCCGTGTTAAAGGCTGTATAAGTCTTGACACTGGGGTCAAAATTCCATCACATGAAATCCAAAGATATACATTTTAATCTGTGGCTGTAATGTGACAAAACGTGAAGAAGTTCAAGTATGAATACTTAATGAAGGCGCTTGAATAGAGACGTTAGCACTCTACCTGGTTATGGTTATCTGTGTTAAATATAGTTTTTCTTGGTATGCCGTAACTGGAATTTCCCCTAATTAAAATGAACAATAATTCCTGGAACTCATTCTGGTCTCTTTTTTTTTTTTTTTTTAGAAACTCTGTCGTGCAGGGAGACGTCAGAGAACGAAGTTTGTGTGGCTCAACTCAGGAAGGCGTTCGCAGACGATCCCCGCAGCAAAGCACCTGCCTGCAGCAAACCGCCCATACCTGTCAAACCGGCTCATCTACTGAAAAGAAGCACAGCGCTGGTCCATTAAGACTCGCCACGTTTCCACCCTGCTGTACGTCAACAGCCTGACCCCTGAGGAGTCGGAGGTGACGCAAACGCTGCAGCTCATTTGCGCTCCGGCGGACCCGAGCTGAGGACAAATACACGGCGAAACCGACGCTTCCCTTTTTTCTTTTTTGAACTTGTCCGAGACCTAATTTAAAATTTCCACCTGCAGACGGGGAAGCGTCTGCGAAAGGGGAGCGGGGACTGTGCACTGAAGTCAGACTTAATGGGGAACCTAAAATGCTGTGATGTTGAGTTGAATTTCTGACTCCTGCATTTTCACGGCATGTCACTGGGGGACATGTCCACGGGAAAGAGACACAAACACAGTGCTGAATGGAAAAACTGTGCTTTTCCACCCGGGACGGTTTGAGCTGCAGTGGGAAACCCGAAAAGCATCGATCAATCTCTCATATTCTCCTCCGTGTTCACATAACTTATCTGTGCTCTGGACTTTACTCTGGTTTCTTTTCAGGGGATCAAATAAAACTACTGGATTCACAGTGAAACTGTTGGTACCTTTTATCCTTAAAGGGATTCTAGACAATTTAATTACATATCTTCACATTCACCTGAGAACGCTCCCTCATTCACTGACAAGCACTGACCTGCTCATCAGGAGCCCTTTAGGCCTTGATACATTGCTCGAGAGCTTGTCCGTGTCTTAGAACAAAACCACTGAGCGGTCTCAGGACAGCAAACCACTTTTTGTTGATTGATTTTGTCATACTCTGTTGCAAATAATAACTTGATGCTTCATGGGTGAGCTCACAGTCAGCTACAAGGGAAGTCTGCAAGAAAGTTTAAGTCTTAAGTCTCGCTATCTGTTACTCCAACAATTCGAATATTAGACGTAAAACGATATCTATTTTATGGTTATATAAGGTCGGGTAGTTCACGTCTTTATTTACCCCAGAAAATATGTTAATATGTTAGCCTGTTTGATCAACTCTAACATCGTTACAGTGGATGTTTGTGTGTCTGCTTTGTTTCTCCTTTCATGCTAATTTTTTCATTGTTTAGAGAAAAGGTAAAAAAAATTTCTACCTTCCAAAGGACATTTATTTCTCTCATTTTTAACAGGATTTTCCTGAACTGGGAAATGTTCAGCTGTAATGTAGATTCTGACGTTCCCGAAGGAATATTTAGTTCTTTAAGATTGCACTTTCCGGTGACATTTAGTGAGCCGATCGACACGGTAGGGAATGTTTTGATCTGGGTGTGTTAGCACGATGATGCTCGCCTTCGCATGCAACGATAAACGGCCGTGCTTTGGTGCAGCAGGTCCTGGACAGCACAGAAGGGTGTCAGCACGGCTAAAACTATGAAATTCACTTCATTTCATGCATCAAATAAATTTTGTAGATTGGGATAAATATCTGAAGATATCTAGATTTGAAGCCCTGGGTCATTCATGTCTTCCCCTTCTCTCTCTACCCTACTTCCTGTCCAGCTACTGATAAATAAAGACTACTAGTGCCAAAGAAGTACCATTTAAAGTACTAAATGGTATTGAGATTTTAATATCTGTTTAACATTTTTTAAGCAAAGAAAATGCAATGCGTGTCATCATAGAAGGAAAAAGGCTCATGATCTGATAGTTTGTCATAACATTTTGCAAATTCTGCTTAGGGTCCGACACAGTCTTGAGCGCGGGCAAGCCCTTGGAGAATCCCCTGGAGTCCATCAGATATCAGAAGCTGTGAAAAGCATAAAACCACACACAACAGAAGCAACAGTGTTTCTCTTTTATGGTTTGTTTGAGATGTAGTTACTACCTAACTCTTGGGTCATATGCTCACGTTACTTAGTCACCGATTCATTCCCGAATCATCCCTGCTCCCGCTGACATTTTGTGTTTTCCCCGGTATACAAGTATTTGTACTGCATACGTACTATTTATCTGTTGTCTATGTGTAAAAGGAACAAATTACAACATTTTTCAACTGTTTTTGTTGTGTGGCGTATTCTTGCCTTTAACCCAGTCTGGCCTATGCGTAGGATCTTCTAGATAAGACCCAATGAAGCTGAGTTTATTGATGATTTACACAGTGATTATCTATTCAGGAGGACACATCAGAAAACGGCTTGCTGGAGATCAAACGGACGGCGCGGAGAGCTGATTAGCATGTGGTTAAGGCTGGAACAGAGGCCGAGACGCTTGGGGAGACAGCGCAAATGAGAGTCTGGTCACGGGAAGAGAAACGTCACACTCAACTCAATAAACCTCACCGCATTCCCTCACCTCCTCCACGCCATCAGCTTTTCTGCGTGTGTGTGTGTGTGTGTGTGTGTGTGTGTGTGTGTGTGTGAGCGTGTCTATCCACCCATATATCTTGAATCATGTGACTTAACACAAGCAGTCATGCACACAGTGTGAAAAGCCCCGCTATATATAGTTGGACAGTGTTGGGTTTCCCAGCAAAGCATTGTAGGAGTCCCTTCATCTTTGTTCTCTTAGAAAGTGCCCTTCATTGACTTCTTGTAATGCAGTCAGCCCGCTGGTGTGGGTCCACAGATGCTACCGAGGCTTTCTACCAGGCCAGAAAGGTAAAACCGGGATCCTGTCGACTGTCTTGGTAAACTCCAAATAATGTTTGAGAGCACATTAGTCATTACAAGGTAATTTTATAAACTAGGTCATTGTTATACTGCCCTAACCAATAAGAAGCACCAACATTTGACACCCTGGTCTTTACTTCATAACGCTGTGGTCTGAGAAGTATTTCCACGGCTTGAACTGCTTCACTTTCTCTTGCGTTACAACCACAAATGTTGTTAGGTTATGTTTGGATTTGGTATAATAGACAAAGACAGACTTATTTACACTTATTTATAGCGAAAAACGAAAATTACACGTGCTTTTGATCTTTTTTTTTTTTTTTTTACAAAAAAAATAAAATAAAACATAAATCTGAAAAGTGTGGCATGCATTTGTATTCAGCCCCTCTGACTAAAAACGTTGTACAACCTCCTTTCGCTGTAATTAGATTGAACTTTTTGAAGATTTTGCTGATTTTGCTGCTAAAGCAGCTCTGGCTCTGTGTTCAGGGGTGGGCACCTGCTGTAAGGTGAACCTCATCTTCTGACCAGGCCTCTAACAGCCTTTCTTCTAGGGTTACCTTATATTTAGCTCCATTGATCTTCTGATTCACTCCTACCAGCATCCCTGTCCATGCTGAGGACCACAGCATGATGCTGCCACCACCACCACCATGTTTCACCATGGGAAGGATGTATTCAATGAGATGTACAGTGTTTCATTTTTTTCTCCCACAAAGTCAATATTGGTCTAATCTGACCAGAGCGAGTTTTCCATGTTTACTGTGTACCCTACATGGCTTGTGGTGATCCTTGGCTCTCTTCCATAAAGGTCAGATTTGTGGAATGCACAACTAATAGTTGTCCTGCAAATAGATTCTCCTGCCTGAGCTGTGGATCTCTGCAGCTTTTCCAGAGTTACGATGGACTTCCTGGTTGCTTCTCTGATTTATACTCGAATTGGCTGCCGTGTAAGTTCAGTTCCCCAGCCATGTCTGGGAAAGTCTTGGGTTGTACCATTCGCTTGCCATTTTTTTTAATAATAATTTAAGCCATGCTCCATGAGATGTTTGTTTGTTAACCTAGCCCTGCTTTTAAAATTATTCTCACCCTTCTACTGCTGTGTTTGTTGGTTGTGATGCTGTTTGTTCATTAGAGTTCCTTCACAAAAGGGCTGGATATACTGAGTTTTGATTGTACACTGTGGACTCCATTCACAATTGACTTGTTTTCTAAACAACATTCTGGATTTTATTTAGCGGTATCAGAATAAAGAAGCCTTAATACTAATGTACACCACACTATTTAGATTTTCTATCATGTAAAATCCAGATAAAAACATTGAGGTCTGCGGTTGCAATGTGGCGAAATAACAAAAGGTTTAAAGATTATGCATACTTTGTATTACGCTAGAATACTTCAGGGGTAGAAAAAGTTTGATTTCTTAACAGATTCACTGGTGAAAACATAGCAATATTGCACAAAAAAGAGATTTCCTCATTCTGACAAACATATTCTTTTTATTCAACAAGTAATTTAAGTAACTAATTACGTGATTTCCAGAGCTAAATTGCTAATATATCTAATTAACAGTATTTTAAATGAACTCACCTCATTCAAATATAATATAACCACTCAAGCTCAGAAGAAATTGGCTTTGAAGGTAACTTGGTTGTGACAGTTGTGGGAACTGAATAAGGGTTAAATAATCAGAGCCTCAGCAGGGCAGAAACTGGTAGCAGCTTTGAAAAGCATGCCAACAAAGGGAGATTAAATCACTAGAAATCAGCCATTAGGTGTCTGAGTAGTTCCAGATTGCAGAGTAATCTATTCAAATGTTGTTTAACATCTTTAGTTACTTAAAATTGGGTAAAAACCCTCAGTTGAGGAAATGGTACAAAATTGTCTCGCTGTACTTATAGCTGCTGAGTTGGTACAGTCACTGAAGCAGGTCAATAGGAATGCAAGCAAGGTCTCAATGCAGCAGTATTCTAAAGTTAGTTTAATGACTTACTTTAATAGACAGACAGAATGAAGATTTATGTTTATTGTGGATTTACATTCAAGTGATTTGAAAGGAATGACACTTTTGAGGTTCCCTTTAAGTCCTACTGTATGGGAAAAGCGACGTAAATGTTTAATCAAATTATAGAACACTTTTCTTAATTATTTTAAATAGGTCTGAAATCTCAACAAAAAAAAAGGGCTTCCTTCTGCTTCGCAATAGCTCACATTGAAAATAGATTAATCAGAGTAGCGCTTATTGCTGCACCAGCAGCCGGAAAATCTGTAAGAAAATAAATTCATAGATTAGGTCAGGACTCAGAAATATATTCTATGTCTTGGAATTGCTTTCATATAGCTATCCAATTAGTCCCTTATTCTGAGTGAGCTACAGGCTTAGAAAACTAGTAGCATTCCCATCTTGAGTATGTCTGCTGAGCTAATTAGCAGCTATTAGCATGCTAACACTACTAGCAAACATGACTTGACAGATTCCTGCTAAATGCAGCATGTTAGCACTGTGATAATGAGCTTCTAATCTGACTATAGACTAAGTGTTTTCTCACATAACTCAGTTTGCACAAAGCCTTTTTTTTACAGTTTCTTTTTTGGCTTATTTTTCTATTTGTGTCAAGAAGACTAAAGAACTTTATTACACAGCTTTCAATCATTTTCACTTATTTAGATTCTCTAACATTTGTTTTGCGACAGGCCAATGAAACTGTATCCTTTCTCACATCTCAACTTGAGTTTTTCTACCATCCTAATTACCCACTGTTAGCATGCTAACACTGTGCTAGCGTGCATGACTTGACAGATACCTGCTAAAGGCCACAAAGTTAGCATGCTGACATAGAGCTTTTGATGTGGCCGTAGACTGTGTTTGTTGTCAATTAACTAATTTAGTATTAACTGTTTTATAGTTTCATTGATTTTTGCTCCCAAATATTATGTCAAATATTCTCATTTTGATAGCATGACATGTCTCAGTTAATTAGATCAGCAGTTCTGTGTCCTTGGTTAAAATGTACCTATTGCAGATTAAACTAGTAAAACATGAATGCTAATTACATTGTTTAGTTTTATTAAATGTAAAGATTTCTTGAAGTGGATAGTGGAAGTGTGTTCTTGCTAGGCAATCGTGGGAAATGTTCCCTTCAACATCATGAGGTGGCTTCCAAACAAGCCATGATGAAACACCCATATGCAGCCAGCCAACGTTATCGCTGGGGTTTAACTTCCTGGAACCATAGTGCCTTTAAAAAAAAATGAGCAGCAGGCTAAAGATTAACAGACTTCTGCGTACGCATCATCCCCAAGAATAAACGTGAACCATTTTTTTATGATTTATGCTCCTTTTTCTGCTTCGAGAAGCATGCAGCCAAACCAGACGAGGATAATGTTTTAGAATTTCGTTTATTCTGAATCCACCTTTAACAGATTTAGGTGTCAAAGGTCAAGAGACCCCTTTGACCTCTGTGTCACCAAAATATCACCTGAGGGCAGATGAGCAAGAGCTTTTCACGGATGTGAGAAGCCATTGTGTCTCTGCTTGGGAGTAGCCCGGGTATAAACTAGGAATACAAATAGACAGCAGTTAGAATAAGGAGAGATCTCGGGAAGAGGCTGCTGCAGATTTCTAACGGTGAGAACACAGCCAGAGGAGGAAGGGGAAAAAAAAAAACATTCACAATGAGACACAGTGTCTCTGAGCAAACGCTGTGGCCAACATTTCAAAGGACTGGCTCCTGAGCGAGGGTCCGCCCAGCAGCAGTGCAGGTTGCCTTGGGCTGGCAGGTTGCTCCACTGCAGTGTGAGAGGAGTTTTTCCTCCAGAGTGCTGCTAACATATGTAAGCTCCACAGGGGTTTGTGACGGCACACACCGGAGCTCTGGACGCTGCATCTATCATTACCCTGCATCTCTGTCTCCCTGCATTTCGCCCCGGCCTGCGCCGCTCCGCTCTCTGGATCTCGCACTCATCTCTCCCCTCTCTCTCTCTTTGTTTGGCCCCCGTTATCTTCATCCCCTGCTGTCCATCTCCCCGTCCTCCTCCCTGCGTGTCCCCTCTCTTTCTCTTTTCTCTCCCCCTGTGGCCTGCTTTTCATCTTTCCCCCCTGTTTCAGCCACTCTCTTACCCCCCCCCCCCACCCCCCTCCCCTCCAACCAACCTAACACCCCTCCGCTCTATCTGCCCTTCGCC
The DNA here is from genome assembly GCF_011125445.2 of Fundulus heteroclitus. Classification (NCBI taxonomy): domain Eukaryota; kingdom Metazoa; phylum Chordata; class Actinopteri; order Cyprinodontiformes; family Fundulidae; genus Fundulus; species Fundulus heteroclitus. The sequence goes on along the minus strand of NC_046383.1, from coordinate 32,026,567 downwards.
ATACCCCACTCCCTACCCCCACCACTTCCACCAACCCCCCCCCCCCCCCCCCCCAACATCCCAGATCCGCTTTCCACCCCCTCATCCCCCCCCCCCCCCCCTAACTCTCTCTAAACCCTCCCCCTTCCTCCTCTGCTCTATCCTGCCCCCTCCTCCTCTCCCCTCCTCTCCCCTCCTCTCCTGCCATCTTGCAGGCCAGTGGAGCCAGACTGCAGGCGTTCAGGGAGTCACTGGACCTGCTGGGCAGCGGGTGACACAGATTTCCGGTGTGTGTGTCTGCGTGAGTGTGTGTGTGCGTGTGTGTTTCAAGACCAGGGAGGGTGGTGGTAGGTTGGGGGGGGGGGGGGGGGGTGGAGGGAGGGGGGGGGGGATTAAGCTCCAAATCACTAGAAAAGGCACTGAAGAGAGAAGGGGAGGTGTGTGTGTGTGTGTGTGTGTGTGTGTGTGTGTGTGTGGTGGGGGGGCTGCAGATCCAAGAATTTGAAATTCCCCTTTTGTCTGGGAGATGAAGAAACACTACACTGTGGGCTCAAACTAAAAGACTGTGTTTCTCATTCAGTGGGAGCGTTGTAATAGCGTGATGTTGGAGCTCACTGCTTTTTCTCCATGAGTTGGCAGTGTCCTGCGTTGGCTGGCGTGCAGCGCTTTCTCTCTCTCTCCCTCTCTCTCTCTCTCTGTGCGCCTGACAAAACACACACACACACGAACACACACAGATGCACGCGCGCACACACTGATACGCACGCGCGGTCCCTCTGCGATCCCCTGACTGAAGGCTCACAGGAAGTGCAGCCGTGGCCCAATTATAGCGTGACACCTCGGGCCGGCCGTTGCCATGGTTACGTCTTCCCTGCGGTCCCCTGGAGTGTGGCGCCGAGGAAGAAGGTCTTATCACATCAGCCATCGTTACGGCAGCGAGGAGAGAAGGGGGGGGGGGGAGAAAAAAAAGCCTCCCTGTAGCCTCGGTCCAGCTGGCTGTGGGTTTGCTGTTAAAAATCTGTGCGTCTGGATGTGATGCATACTTGTGAGAAGAAAAATAAAAAAATAATAAAAAAAATAAACCAGAAGAACATCGGGGGAGAAATAGGATGTTGTGATTGTGTGCATGTCAGGTTTACCCCGAGCGTGCGGACGTGCCAAAGCGTCGTGTAGGTGTGTTTGTGTGCGCGCGCGTCTGTGGGGTTGCGATAAGGCTCTCAGCCCCACCATTAGGTGACTCATAATCCACACCACCTCAGACACACACACACACAAACACACACAAGTTTGTATGCCTGCTCCTATTAGAACATCGTGCTGACTCCAATTCGTTTCCGTAGCCCCACTTGTGTCTATAACCCTAGCGGTACCTCTAACCCTGACTAACACAACCCTGCTCTTAGCCTGAACCCTAACCACAAACACAGGAAGTGATGTACCACCCCATTGGGGCTGGGCTTAGGTCTGCAAGAAGGTCTTGAAAAGTCAGGTGATGACGCCAAAAAAAAAAAAGGTAACCTACATGAATACGCTTGTACTGCGCAAGTGTCCACATTATGAAACTATTTTACTCCATTTACTTTAGTTACTCCATTTGTGCCAAACCCTAACACTTTAGCCAACCCTAACCAATGCCTGTACATACTTAAACCAGAGCCTAATCTTAATTTTACATTTTAGGACCGACACGAATCCCAAAACCAATATCTGCCGCATGTGCTTTAGTCCCCGAAAAGCCGGCGTCTCTTAAAAAGGTCAGCAATGATACCAGAGAAGGTCTTAGAGAGGAGACTGCGCTCACACAGTAGCACGCGTGTCAAAGAGCTAAGCGCAAGCATTGGCTCCCAAACGCCAATTAGAAATGGACACAGGTATACGGGAGTAGCACAGACCTCATAGACAAGTAGCACATGGCAAACTTCTTTTATTTCAAAAGGGCAAACAGAGCTATACAGTACAAGTAGCACATGAAATAATTTAGCCAAGGCTGAACTCATTCATTTCTTACTGATGCAGTGACGTCAGAACAACAGAAGCAAGAAACTCCTCCATAGAAACAACGAAAAAAAAACCCCATTTTGGCTCCGTCTTTATGCTGAAGCACGGTACATCCAAACTGGAAAGCAATGTAAAAAAGGACATAATGTTTTCCAGATATTTACAGTCTTATGTACAGGCATTTTTGTTGTCATCTAAATATTGACGCACATTGGTATCCCTCTTCTTCTTCTTTTTTTTTTTTTCCTCTCCCATATTCACTGATTGTCAAAAGAAAGGATGGAAACAGGTGTGGACATTCTTAAATGGAGCTTTGTACCGCAGTCCGAACATGTTATTGTGGTGTCCCATAAACTACAGCTCCCAACAATCATCCGACCAGCCTCTGCCAACACAGGAACTACTATCCGTCCAGGGCCCCGTTGTTTTTCTCCTGTGCCAGGCCCAAAGTAAAGTCGGACCCCCTCAGATCGAACCCAGACACCCGGCTGTCGAACCCAGGACCCCCCGGCTTCCTCTTCAGCTCCTCGCACTTCCTGTATTTACAGATTTGGTGTCCCCTCTTGCGGTTGCGACAGCTGCTGCACTGTTCGCAGTTCGTCTGACGTCGGCAAGGCACGCACTCCCCGCACCTCTTCCTCTTCCTTCGCCCTCCGCTGCCCCCGCCGAGCGAGCCAGGGGAGTAGCCCTCTGCCACCAGCCCCTCTATGCCTTCGGCTCCCACGGCGGTGCTCCGCCAGTGACCCCCGCCCATCTGAAAGCCCGCCAGGGGGAACAGCGCCGGGCTGAAGGGGAACCAGGCGCCGAGGAAGGGTTGGAAGTCGGTACTGCATCCAGACGAGTCCTCTTCCTCCTCCTCGGGCCCGGACCCACCGCCCTCGCCGTCTCCTTTGCCTCCCTTGGCCTCGGCGGACTCCTTTTTAGCCGGCTGGCTGCTCTGCGCGCCCAGGCTGGCCTGCTCGGTGGTGGCGGGGGTGAGAGCCAGCAGCCCGGCGCGCATCAGCAGCTCTGCGGCATGGGCCAGGTGGAGCCCGCTGGGCGACTCCCACATGTCGGGCCAGGAGGGGGCCCGGCGGGGCTTGCTGTGACTGGGCTGGGCCGGGCGCTGCTCCTGAGCCGGGGACGGCTGGATCAGGCCTTTGACGTCCACAGCAGGGGAAGGGGTAGAGATGTAATGGGAGAGGCTGTAGGGGTGGCTGGAGCGCTTAAGGCTCGGTCTCAGGGGCTCATTGGGGATTTTAGCACTGCTGTGGGCCTGATCTGGGGAGGAAGGGCCAGCGATGTCTACGGCGGTGGACATGGCAGCGGCTGGTTACAGGGGGAGGGGGGGTGGAGGGGGGGGGGGCTCTTTGCCCTTGTGTGTTTGTGTGCGTGGGAGAAGGGGACTGAAGCTGACGCGGGGCTGACAACTGTCCTGCTGTTACTTCAGCCAAAATGGCAAGCCTTGGCCTGTGTCCCTATTCCCATTCTCTGCAGCGGCTTCAGAGTCCTGGAGAGCTGGAAATGAATAGGGGATGAAGACAGGAAGGTTAAGAATAGAAATGCTGGAGAGACAGATACAGAAAGAGAGTAAACAGGGAAGACATGGGTCTGCCTTTTCACCCCCCTCTTAGCAGAGCTTCTCAACAGTGTCAGGGAACGATCAGACATATAACAAGAGTTAAAATAACATATATGTCTAAAGGTGTGGAAAAAACCCCGCTAAAAAAAGCAGAAGCACAGATCCGTGTCTGCGTGTGTGCGAGACAGTGCATGCCTTGCAAAGGATTTCCGCATACAGGAGGCAGTATCCCTTTAAGAATTTCACGGTATATCAATGCAATCAATAACAGAGCGACAACAATATGCAAAGATATGCGCATATGCGCAGGTCAAATGTGGAGCGCGCTTTTCAAATACATTTTGACGACTGCTGTTTTGTGTGCCAGCCAGGGCTTAAACGGAGCGGAGAAGCACCAAATAAGGGACCGTAAAGAAAAAACAGGCTGTCTTTTGTCTGCTATCGACGGCGAGGAGCGAGGTGCGCAACGATGCGGGTGCCGTGGATAAAAAAAGACCAGGCTATATTCCGGGTCCACGTTTGTGGAAAAAAACAACACCGCCGAGCACACACGGATCGTGTGCGTTGTTACAGGGCGTGAGTTGGTGCCCTTTGAAGGCTCGATCGGGAGATGTAATCGATCACTTTATCGCGAGCGAGGTTACCTAAGAGGACCGACGCCACGGCGAGCTGACCACAGTCCGAGTGGTCGCTGCGACACGGCGCTGCGCGCAGGAAGGGAGGAAAATCCGGCGACAAAACGGCCAAATCAACAGGAAGTGCGATCAGAAAAACGTGCCACTTTACCTTCCCAACGCGGGCCCGGGCTCTCCTGTCAAATATACGACGGAGTCATGAACTAATGTCGAGCCGATCGTAGCGTATGTGGACGGCGGAGCTGCCGATTCCTCCTCCACCTCTCCGTCCCGGAGGGTCTGCAAACACTCTGCACGGAATTTGGGGGCGTCGCTCAAAATGCGAAGTGGACTCTGCAGCCGACCGACGAGGCTCGCGTGGTCAGAGCGACCCCGTGATGTCCTCAGCAGCGGTCCGGCTGACGGCGATGATTGCACCCAAATGCACCCATTAGTTCAACTCCTCACTTTTCACACAGAGGCAGGCTGCTGCCATTACGCGTTTATATACTCAAGAGCTTAAACCAGCATTCTTAGCTATATTTATATTCCATGACTCTAATTCTAATGAATAACAGTCCGTCATGCTCAATGGTATTTCTTAAATTGAAAATGGTCATTTATTATTAATAGGATGGAATACAAAGACTTTGTCATTATATATATATAAAAAACTTGTCAACCTAGAAATACACAATCAGACTCCATGACATTCTTAAAGGTCTATGCATATCCTGTTAGCCTCTATTCATTCCTAATTCTTTACCTTGTGCTTAAATAAACGCAGAGAAAGAAAGAAAGAAAGAAAGAAAGAAAGAAAGAAAGAAAGAAAGAAAGAAAGAGAGAAACTAAGAAAGAAATTAACTTCAGTTATTAACACATCAGTGCATTGTTGCTGTGTAGCTAATTGCTAAAGTGCTACATAGTTTAGAAATGATCTAATAGCATATCAACATCACTTACACAACATTGTCACTTTCTTAAACCTTTACACTGGGTGAAAGTTCATACTATGTGTGCTGTATTATAAACAGAAGCCTTGTGTTTGAATTTTTAAAGCTGTAAACGGGGCCGGCCCAAGGCATAGGCAAACTGAGTGGCTACGTTGGAACCTCCTACCAGTAGGAGGCGTCCAGGAATGCCAGTCTTCTTTCTAACATTAGGTTTGTATATGTATGGATAAAATACTGTGCAGTATTAAACATACAAAATAACAATTTATTTTTGTCTGTTTACACTGTTTGATGATTGCTACTGTAATGTGTTTACGGTTTATTTTTGATAGCAGAAACAGTTGTGAACAGAGAAACCAAACAGACCAATAAAGGGGGTGCTGGAATTCTTATTTAAGTCAAGTTTGCAAATGTTGAAATGAAACATCAGTATCACCAATCTAAAAATGGTACAATTGGTTCATAATTGTGTTTAGTCAGTATTTAATTTCTGAGCTCCAAAAGCTAAATGAGATTTTCTTTAAAATAAAAAACAAAAAATGAATTAACATGTTCAAAATAACACGGATTCAGTTCCGTCAAATCATGCTTTATATTTTTGTTCATTAAAAAAAAAAAAAAAAAGTTAAAGCAATGGTAGTTGAACAATTCCACGTAGGGACCCACAAAACCCTGCTCTGATTCTGGTATCAAGATATTGTAAGGTTTCTTTTCAATTTACGGTCCCAAACTCACTAAAATCATCCAGTACATCTGTGGATTAAAATCGTTTTACTTTAGTGCCAGAGAAAATGTAGAAGCGACCAGTGTTTTACTAGAGTAATGCAACTATGCCCCTCCCCCACTTGTTGCTACACACTGAATTTAATACACAATAACAGAGGCCTAATCACATATTGCACTTAAAGCAGTATCTTCCATCAGATTCATTGATACGCTGTTTTTTTTTTGTTATGTTCTAAGGAAAATGATCACAGATCCTACCTCCCAGCAGCAGACGGACTTTATAACAGTCACTGCTCCCAGCAAACTTGCTTACATCCCTGCTATTTTTGTATTTATTTATTTGCACTAGGGCTGTTGCTGTTTTTTTATGCACAATTATGCATGTGCATTTTGTACACTTTCGGGTCACCCATTTTTTTGAAAACTATACTGTATGTCTTCCTTCTGTTTTGAAGTTTTTTCTTTAAATTGCTGATGATACACCTGAATTTCCCACATTGTGGGACTATAAAGTTATATATCTATATATAGATATCTATATAGAGAGAGAGACAAATAGATAGCCTAAACTTTCAATAACTTATAACTTTAATAATTTATTAGTAATAAAAATTACAAAAAAATATATATATAATTGCTTATTGACCAACCCCCTAATAGTTCTGTACCTGCCATAAGTCATTGATGCTGTGTCCAGGCCCAACAGCACCGCTTTGGTTCTGCCTCTGCTGCTTCACGGCCCCTGTAGAGCCCAGCTGAACAGCACCGCCTCATAAAAGGAGGCGACTCCTCCACGCAGGAGCGCCGGAGTCCACTCCACCTCTTCTGAGAGTCCTCCGTGCATCTGGCACGCAGCCAGACACCTCGTGCGTGTGCGTCCGTGTGTGAGCGAGCGAGCGAGCGTGCGTGTCACTGTGGGAGCAGGGGCCCACGGTTACTACACCGTCTGGCCTGGACCATCCGTGTAAACACAGCGTCTTCTAGTGGTCATCGCAAATACAGCCGCCCGTCTTTAAAATGGCCACTGGTGCTTGGTGGACACTGCAGCACAGCAGCCCCTTCGGCCAAGGCCACGCACGCAAACACCCACCCACCCACCAGGCCCCACTACATTTGCCACACTGAGCTGTTTACTCATTATCCTTGTCCCCTGTTAATCCATAAACACTCTGGGCATGCTGCAAACAGAGCTGAACTGCTTTTAAGACTGACGTGGGTCTGCTTGATCCTGCTGTGGAGTACCCCCCCCCCAAAAAAAAAAAAAAAAAAAAAAAAAAAAATTGACACCAACGAATTAGATCACTCAACATGTTTTATTAACAACATACAGCACACTGACTCAAGCACACTGCAGTCAATAGGAAATCATTCTGATGAAGGTGCCAAATAGATTCTCTAAACGTTGAACCTTCAGGCATGAACAGTTTGATCAGAGAGCTGGGGGGGGGGGGGGGTCACAGACGGCAGGTAGTGTTTCTTCATTTAAGACAAACGCTTCGATTAGGCAGCAAAACAAACTGAAGATCTTAGCTGACATTCGTATGGGTTGCTGTGTTCATCTCACAAAGATAAGGCCTGTGCCGAGACCAACATCAATACTGGACCAATGAAGCAAAGAATTAAGGATTTCATATGTCAGCCGCCTGCTCCGCACCGCGGGGGAGCCAGCCAGGACGGGGCGCACGGGTGACCGTCCCAGAACAACCCCCCCCCCCAGCTCTGACTGCAGCGACCGCCGCAGTCCCCGGCCCGCCCAGGAACGCAGTCGGTGCGGGACGGGTTGGTCTGCGTCGTGGCGCTACACGTCTTTCTTTTTGATGATGAGCGGCCCCACGTTATCCCCGGTCTCCTCGTTGTGCTTGGTGTGGGCGCCGTCGCAGAACGGGAACTGCAGGGGAGAAAAAAACGGCATCGGGGGGGGGGGGAAACATTATTGAGCGATACAAACAAAGCTAGCTCAGCCAGACAGAAACTCAAAAATACGATCTTTTGCCCGATCCGCGAATGCAGCTAGGTCAACACTGAGGTCAACACTTTTTAGGTGAGGAAGTTGTTACTGAGAAAGAAGTTAGCTAGTTCCAGTGTCGGCGAGGCGTTTAAAAAATAAATTCCGGAACTTTTTGCTTTACTTTAAATAAGTAAAATCTTGTTTTACAGCAACAGCCCTGTGACAGACAGGCCCAGGATCTTCTTATGAATAATTAATTACCAATCGCAACAGGAAGGCTAGAACAAAAAAAGAAAAACACACTTTGAATGCTGTTGATTAAAAACCTTAAAGAAAAACAATCACTTCACAAAACTGGAGATAAGAACTCATCCACAAATATCTAATAACTGCATTGGTAAATTTTTAACATTGAATTGAAAGCACATTAGCAGCTATTCCCATTTTTATTAGGCAAAAATTCTCTGTTTTTCTTGAATAAAACTTTGAAATAAAAATTTGTATTCCCTGACTTCCAGGTGCAGATCTTAAATGATATATTTACTATGATGTGATGCCTTGTTTTTTTTTTTTTTGTTATAAAAGCCGCTCTGGAACGTCTAACCTTTTTGGATTTCCAGCAGCGGCAGTACACGGCCTTGGTGCCGATGTCCTCCATGTCGAAGCTGTGCACCACTTTGGGGCTGTCTTTGCTGAACGACGCGTTCACATGACCCTTCTTGCAGGTCCGGCTGCTCAGGTAACGGCTGAGGAGAAAACCTGCGGCCGCTGAAAGGACCGCCACCGGCACGGCAACCAGGAAATGTTCTGGAGAGGAAAACGTGAAGATGTTTTATTTTTTTAAGGGGTCATTTTATTGCTAACCCACAGACTTGTTAGTGCAAATGGGTAAGCCTCAAAATCTGACATATAAATGAGAATTTTTGGACATCCAACTGGCTTTTGGTGAAAAAATTAAGAGCATCTTTTACCAGGGTTATGTAAAAAATAAAAAATAAAAATTTTCATGTCAGAACTCCATAGACCCAACCTTCATAAGCCATTCAGACAACTTTACAAGCATAAGTACAAAGGCCGTCTGCAAATTTATTCCAGCCATTTCTGGGCCAGGATTTAAATAAGGAACCTGCTAAAAAATAAATAAACTAATAAACAAAACACAAAGTAGACGGAGATGGATGGAAAATAACAATGGGTGGATGTACAATGGAGAAACTGATGATTAGATAGACAAATTGATAAAAATGGACCGATAGGTAGGCAAACAACAAAAACAAAAAAACTGATGGACCCTACATAAAATAAAGGAAGGACAGACGCCAATCACAATAGTCAATAAATATTTAGATCTAGCTGGAAATCGATGGTGGAACTGGCAAAGAGTCTCGTCATAAAAAATAAAAAAAAACTTTTAACACATTCTGCTAATTGGGCCAAGGGAGAAACATATCAGAAAGTCCTGTTTTACAGCTCATATCCTGATCAAACAGACATACAGGGGAAATACAAAATAAAAAATAAAAACCCTGAGAAACACAGGCTCTGTTTGGTCTCCTAGCCTGCAGCAGCAATGGACATTTCTGCCGGGCCCAGAATACCTGTTTGACCGATTAAAGATGCAGGCAGGAGCTCAGATGGCTGACCAGCTGGCCACCCGCAGTCATGCGTAGCAAGAAGTGAGACAGAGGGAATAAGCTGCACTTCTTTGGGTCCCACAGGTCTGCCAGTACAGCCAGCATGTGAGGCTGAAATAATCCTCAGAGTGAGAGCTCTGTAGGCGGCAGACTGCGTCGCGTTCAGCGCTGGTTGAGTAACTGGTAGTAAGTGCGGCTAGCATGCTGCTAGCTGGCTTCGTACCGTACCTTTGGTCAACCTGACACCGGAGCTGTGGACCACTGCCATCGGACACGCGGGCATCTACCACCTAAACGCTGAGTCGTCGCGCTGCGGGTCGTTCGCGGTCAACGGGGAGCAGCAAGGTCAACCGGCTAGCTTCACGGGAACTCTGCCGACAGCGATGGCCCCCGTGCTACTACGTCACGACGGCGCGGCCAATCAGGAGCCAGACTGGGGGAAAAACAGGACGTCAACGGGCATCCGGCTTCTCTTTGTATCAGATTCAATAATGAAAGGAAGAAAAATGAACAAATAAATAAAGCATACTTGTCTAATTTCATCTTCTTAAACACTTGCGGACTAATTCCTCGTTCAAAGGCGCTCTACAAGCAGAGAACCGTGTCGTTTTAGATGTACTAGTTCTTCAACGTCACTTCACAGAACCTGCTGCTCTCGAAAGGATTAAAAACACGTACATTTATATCTGTGTTAACCGTTTATTATGGCACCCTACATAATAACGTAGTGCGCTGGCCAGTTAATCTTTCATGGCAGAAATTACGGCAAGGCTCCGCCAGAGGGCGACAGAATAATCTTATGAAAGATGAACAATTTTACCATCCGTTCTCTGCTATTGTAAACTGAAAAATCCAACAAAACGGGCAATTTTCCATTTCAAAATTCCATTATTTTCCTTATGTTTTACATATGGCTATTTGCGTGCAAAACATCGATCTAGTTAAATTGTGTGTAAAAAATAATTCTAATATAAATATCGGTTATGACTTCACAGTGAGGAAAGTGACCATTAAGTTTTATTGTGTCTGAACAACTGAGCTATATAATACACTGGAGTGCTGATTTTGCCGAAAAACTGAAGTCACTGGCAGCCATCTTGCTACTCCCTACTCTCACAGAATACCATAGGATGTGGTTGCAACAACAAGCAGTTTTCTGCCTGTGTGAAAACGTTTCACAGGTAATTCTACAGTCAGTGGATGTACTAACACTATCAACTACTAGGAAATTAGGTGCTGAAATATTTTACATGTTATTCATATTAAATATATATATATATATATATATATATATATATATATATATATATATATATATATATACACATATATGTAAATATATGTTTTTGTATATTGTTATTTATATATTTATAAATGTTACATATATATTTAAATAAATAAAATGCAAAATATTTCAGCACATGACTTTCTCAGTACTTAATAGTTTTAGAACATAAAAGTATATGGCATTTGACATTTTAAAAGTTTTATGTCCCCCTTAACGAGAAAATCCTCGTTATTCGATGCAGTGGCGCACATATTCCCTAGTTACTGGGGGGAAATAGGGAGTACCAATATGGCGGCTGGAGGCTTCAAAGCTACTCGTTCTAACAGACGGTGATTAGCACTCCAGTGTATTATATAGCTCAGTGGTCTGAACCAACTTAGGTCGACTAGATTTTAAAATTCAGCACTGGAGTACTATGCAATATATTCCTGATACTGCAATAATTTACAAAAAAAACAAACATTACTAAGAGAAGGATTTTTAAGGACCATGGGTATCTGATGAAAGGTGTAGCAAACTCTCAAAACGCTGGGAGATGGCTTTTTGAGATTTTTATTTACTTATGGGTTTTCAGAAGAAGAAAAAAAGTTGTGACTTTACAAATCTAAGATAAAAAGGACTCATCCATATATTAATATATAAAAAAAACAAACCTTTACATCTTAGCTTTTCACCATTTCAACAACCTTACATAAAATACTGCCTGGAAATGTAAACATTTTTACTAAGTATGTTTATCCAATTTAGGGAAATTATCAAATAACCCGTCTTTAGAATTGTGTAAACCGTCAAAAGGAAAAGAAACTTCGGATAATTTTGGTGCACATTTAAAACTATCCATCTTCAAAGACTTTTAGTATCGCAGCTTTTTTCCCTATTCCATTAAGAAATGAGTTCTTACTGGGATATTTTGGAGACGTCTAAAAGAAGCACCAGGAGCAATGTGACTTCCACTCGTTCCACCACCATAAATACTGTGTTCCATCACCTAACATTAAAGAAGCAGACCGTGAACGGGACGAGACGCTGGTGCCGTCGTCCCTCTGGATGTCTTTCAAACAAGCCTGACAATGAGTCAACACAGGAGTCAGAGGTTTTTATTACACAGTTTAATCAACACACAAAGCTCAACGAGCCTCTCAGGTAATTCAATATACAGAGGTTTTGTGCAAGAAGAGTGGGTTCTCCTCGCACCCAGAGCCCAAGCCAGTCCCATAGCCATTTCAGATGTTAGCCGCTAATTTGACAATAGCAAAAGGTAAAGGGGAGGTAGGGGGGAGAGGGGGTGGGTGGCGGGGGACAAAAATAAAAATAAAGGAGGGAAAAGAAGCAACCTAAATATTGAGTAGAAAAAGAAAATAAAAACACAGGTTAAACTAAGAAAATGAATTGCTTAAATAGCTGGTCCACAACCTCCGCTTTGACAGTAAAGAAAAGGTGGTGGTGATGGGGTTACAGCTGTGCGTGCACGTGTGTGTGTGTGTGTGTGCCCGTGTGTGTATGAAGGGTTTCACTAGGCTGAAGGGTCAAAGGGGTGGGGAGAATGAGGAGCATGAGGTGTGTGAATAAATTCAAGTCCTTTCAAGGAATCCGACAGAGGAGAAAATAGGCCATGAGCATTTTTTCCCCCCCACTATACACAGCCTGCAATGACTTACGCGGATTTCTTTTAGTTTAAAAAATACAGAGTGCCCTTTGACTCACGAGTGAAAATTGCTTTCTTGAATCATCGCCTTTGCAGATGGAGACTACTTCAACGAAACAAGAAAAGGTGAACTGTAAAAATCCCTCCCCCTCCCTCCCCCTAAAAACAAAAAAAGGTGAAAAAAAAAAAAAAACACCACAAAAAGGTTCCCCTCGAAGTTTTACAGTCGCTAATAGGAATGCTTTTAGGAAAGATGGGTAAGGATGCAGGCAAGCAGGAATAAAGGATATATACGGTAGGTTGGCGACAGCCCAGCCTGCTTGGATGTCGAAATGCAACCGAACACGGAAGTGAGGAGACGGGGGTCAAAAAAAAATAAAAAAATAAAAAAAATGGGGATGCGACGAGAATGGTCGGGGAGGGAGACATTTTATCTTTTCAAGTTGACAGTCTGTACACAGGGGGAGGGGCAGATGAGCTGAGAGGCGGGAGGGGAGGGGGGGGGGGGGGCAAACAGAGGGGGAGGGAGAGGGGGAGGCGGGGCAGAGGGAGTTTTACAGGTACTGTGGTGAAGGAGGGGCATGGCTCAAAGAAAGCACTCCAATGGAAACCAACAAGATCTTGTTTTCAACTTCTCATTTGTTTGTAATGGTTTTGTTATTTGTTTTCTCTTTACATCTGAATCTCCCCTAGTCTTGCGTTGTAGAGGTGGTTGGCCATGTTTCTACCCCAGCACTACATTGCATACTTTTGTGTCCATTCCCGGGCTATTTTGTTGTACCTGTGGACAGATCCAAAGAAAAAGAGAGAGAGAAGATGTCAGCCTGGGGTTTATTGACCAGTAAAAACACGTTAGACTTTCAAAGGTTTTTAATAACAGAAAACAGCGTTCACGGGTGGAGAGAGAAGTGCAAGCCGTTAGCAGCTGCTAAGTGTTTTCACACACGCCAAGTCCTGGGAAACCTGTAAGCATCTAAAAACAATCTGAACGCCTCCAGCTTTGCCAGGTTTACTAAACTTGCAGTGAACTACGTTGTTGCCAACTCTTATCTGGTTTTGCTCCGATTTTAGATTTGCACAGAGGAACGGGCTCCATCGGCCCGACCGGAGCCTGAACATACCAGCCCTACCAGGCTGCCTTAAAAACACGGTGGACACATGGGGGGGACTGTGGCTCAATGGGTAGAGTGGCTGTGGGTTTTATTCCAGCTTCCCCTGTCACATGTGGATGTGCCCCTGGGCAAGGCACTTAACCCCAGGTTGCCTACCGATCTGTGTACCGGTGTGTGAGTGCGATCGGGTGAATGTGGCTCTAGTGTAAAGCACTGAGTGGTCAGCATGACTAGACTTTATCAGATCTGTCCATTTAAACATTCAAAACAAGGTTAACTATATTCAGTGTCAGGATTTTATAAAGTAAAAATTGAGCAAAACTGGAGCAAGCACAGACAAACTAAGCTATTTACCGGAAAATGTATTTTCTTCGACACGTTCTGAACGAACTTTTATCAGGCCAAGCCGACAGAAATCTCAAAGCTCAGGTAGGGATCTAAACTCTCTAGAACACACAGACTACTGTTTAAGTCAGGGGTGTCCAAACTTTCCGGTACTTGGGCCAAAATTGTCAAATCAAAGTTCGAGGGAATTTAAATATCATTGGATAGATGTTACTATGAAATTAAAGAGAATGTCAAATGTGTGTTTATTAAAAGATTAATACTTTGTGTTATACTTAACACTTATACTTAACTTAATTGTAGGATTTTAACTTTTCTGCAATCATTTTTCCCTAATTAAAAACTAAAATCTTCCATCTGCATGAGCCACATGTGCTGGTGGACCAGATCTTTCTTGAAACACAGTTGGGGGGGCGACCCAATATCATCACAGGGGCCACAAATGGCCCCCCGGCGACACCTTTGGGCCTGCCTGGTTTAAGTAACACTAACCAAGCTAAATATGCTAATTGCTAAAGAAACTTCAGTGTCAACTCAGTGGGTTTAACCTCATTTTAAAACCGTAACTGTCCTTCAAATAGACGGTGTGACGCTGCCACTAATGACCGCTCAGAGCAGAAAGGCTGAAACATTGTCCTGAACCCTCTAGTGGCTCTTAAAGAGAAAAAGCAACTGAGCATCGTTGTGGACAGGTCAACGCTGTGCGGAGAGCTCTGATTGGTGCTTCTCCATGCAGGACGCAACCAGACGCCCTGCTATTCTTCTCAGCTCCATCGCCGTCTGGGTGTAGTCAGAGACGGTAAAACACACGGTCCAGTGAGGATTCAAAGAATGAGAAGCTATGCCAAGGTCTGAACAGAACATTTCAAGATGCCTGGAAAACCCTCAACAGCTTCGGCCTGCTTCGCACTTCCTGAACATTTTTGGCTCGCTTGGAAACGGAGACTAAAACTGGAGCGAGTGCGATGGGTTTAGGCCAGGCCGACCGAGAGCCGATGGTGTCCTCAGTGTGAAAAGCTCTTAGCGCAGCTACACGCACGCCTGTCATCTACCCGTCTGCACTGCTGACAGCCACACAAACGTGACGCTGAAGCAACACGGAGCGCTCAAGACGACGCCGACGGAAACGAGGAAGAGAAAAGCCGACTTTACTTTTCCCTGTCAGTCTTGTAGATGCGGGCGATCTCAGGTACTAAGGGGTCGTCCGGGTTCGGGTCGCACAGCAGGGAGCAGATCGACAGGAGAACTATAATGGAAGGCACAAAAACATTTCAAATGTTTTTACAGACATGTACACATTTCCAGGGGACTTCCCTCTCATATTATTACAGCTGGATATTTATCAGAGATATTAACCTGCTGAGAACATCCTCAACAGTGCATAATGCTAAATCTGACATTTAAAGGAGGACCTTAGCGAGAGATCAGTATAATTTGTGGGAAGTCATTTAGACAAACCAAAACAAAAAAAGAACAAAACAGAAACGGTGGGAGTTTGTAGAGAGCAGCTTACCTTTGGAGATGGTGAGAGCCGGAGACCACTGTGATCGCAGGATGTCAAGACAAATGCTGCCGTTGCTGTTGATATTTGGGTGGTAGATTCTTGTGGTAAATGCAACCTGAAAGCAGAGAGAAGGAGAGCGACGGCGCCGTAAGAGGGGCAGGGACAGGGCTAGGCAACGAGCAGAGCAGGAAACTACAAGATCTGACATTTCTTTCAGCAGGCAGGAGGAAGTCGACGCGTCTTCTGGTTACCTCGGGTTCTGCACTCAGCTACTTCACACAAACACACACGCATGTCCTCGCACCTATGTCTCGTTTACCTTTGGCGGTTTGAAGGGGTAGTCTGTGGGGAAGTGTATGGTCAAGAAGAAAACCCCGCTCTGGTAAGGACTGTCATTCTGCAGCGGACAGAGACACCTGGTTTAGAAACAAACTCGACGCTCTGATAGGTCACAGAGGCTTCCTAAGAGCTGCCCACAAGCAGCGCCATGAACGCGCTCCTCATGCTCAAAGAAGCTGCAGCGTTAACGTGTGAATACTTACGGGTCCCATTATTGTGGCTTGCCAGTGAAACACTGAAACAAAAAGCAGAGAACTTGGTTATCAAACGAAGGATACGATGTGAAGATTAAAACAAAGGACACAGAGATCTTTGACAGTTCAGTAACGAGCCAACACCTCAGGAGAAGCTTCATATAGTCTGTGCTCAGCGGTTAGATACGAGCAGCTTAAAACTAAATAGCTGGACAAACATCAATGTGATGCAACAAACTGATAATCATCATCCTGCTGAGAAGAAATGTCAATTTGAAAATAAGAGACCCACAGATATCTTGCGGCAAAAGAAAAGAAAAAAAAACACCTCTGTGGCTCATTGTGCTGAGGTTTTTTTTTTTTAATTTTTTTTTTATGCTAGATGCCAGGAAATGACATAGACAGCAACACCGTTCAGATCGGTGCACTTTTAAGGTTTTAAAGATCCGAGCGCTAAAACTTTAAGGAGTCTCTCGTTACATTTTGATTTTGAGTTGTTCTGTGCTTTTTTTTATTTTAGTTTTTAGGTCATTTTTAGGTACGTTTACTCTTGACAAACTTGACTGGAATGAATTGATCTAAAAATGTAAATAAAATGCTTCCAACATAGTACTAAAATTGTAGTGGAACAGTGTTTGAAGAACTCTCCACCACTGAAAGCCTTTTTCAGGACTACAAAACAAAAACTAAATATTTTCTTGGCAACAATGTTGAAGTGGCAATAAAGAAAGAAATGAAATTGAAAAAAGAGCAGCAGTGGTTGTGGAGGTGCACCAGTTTCCTGGCCAGACATCAGAATCGGCTGAGCCTGTGCATCAAAACTAAAAAGTCCCACCATTTTCAGTCTATAAATGCATCAACCCGCAACATGTGCTGTAAGAGCGTTAGGAGTCAGGTAAAGGTTAGGGACATACGCTGTGATCCATAGAGGGGGATCATGCTAAATCCCTTCATTTTCTTTAAGGCCTTGTACGCAGGTAGCCGGTCTTTATAAAAATGAATATATCCCCCGCGTCGTTTTA